>NC_060278.1:1649982-1949982 GCF_021613505.1 Equus quagga
CGCGCGGCGCGGCCGGCGAGGATGCTCGGCGCCCTCCGCCCTCCTCGCGCGGCCGCCCCGCCCCTTCCGCTGCCCTGGAAGCAGATGCGAGGCCGGCGCGCGGGCGGCGCGGAGCGGGAGCGGGGCTGGTGCTGGGCCGGGGCCGGGGCCGGGGCTGAGGTCGGGGTCAGGCCTGGGCCGGGGGTCGGGGCTGTGGCGGCCGCCGCGCGCGTGCGGAGCCGGGCGCCCGAGGCCCTCCGCTCCCGGCTGGACGCCCCGAGAGAGGCCTGTGGCCGCGCGGGGGCGAGCGCGCCGGAGCCGGGGAGGCCGGGCCGAGGGCAGGGACGCGCGGGGCGCCCGCGGCCGCCGCTCCGGAATGGCGCTTCTTTTTTTTTGCTTTTGGCTTTTAAGCCTCAGAGGAGGCTGGGCCTTGATTTGGGAGTTCTGCTTCTGTTTTGAGCTTTGCCGAGGACCGGATGGTGCCCTTGTTTTAACCAGTGAAAGAACTCAGGGAGGGCCTGGGCTGCTGGAGTGTCCAGTTAGCTGCAGTGTTTGAGTTCCTTGCAGGTTACTGTGAGTTAGAGACGGGTGGCTTAACGTCAGCTCTCCTTGTCCACTTTTAAAATGCTGTCGGCTGTTGTCGGGCTGAGGCCAGTCTGAACTGAGGCCGCGTAACTAAGGTAAAGGATGTGGCAGTGCCCGGGGCGTGGGAGCCCTTCCGTCCCGACGCCCCAGCGCCAGGCATCCTCGGCTAGAAAGACTGTCACCTCTTGCCTATCTTGGGAAGAGGATAAGCTGGCAGAAATAACCTGGCCACCCTTTTCCGAATGGTCAACGAAGGAGTCCTGGGGGGAGACTTGGGGGGAAAAAAGTGTTTTTGAACAGGAAAAAACCTGGTACAGTCCTCTTAATTTTATGTATAGGGAAACTGAGGTCCCGAAAGAGGAGGTGCCTTGACTTGCCTAAGGTCTCACTACTAGTTTAGCGACAGAGGCGCGGAAGAAAACGAGGAAGGGAACTAATGTTTATCTAGCATGGCAATATGGAGGTGTCTGGCCAAAGGCTCTATAGACATTACTTCCTTTCATTCTTGACATCCACCTTTAACCTTTGCTGTCCCTCGGTCTTGCAGTAATGTTTATACATTTATTAGTCCATCTTTTAAAAAGCTCCATGATCTGAACTGTAGTAATGCCATTTGTCGGGTTAAGAGGTAGATGTCCTTGGAAAATATATGGCAGCAAAGTGCTGATGCTGACAAGATGAGAAAGGAAGTGTAAAAGGGAAGTTCTAAAGGATTGCAGCCGCACAGAGGCGGGTAGATAGCAAAAACACAAAATGATGCTGTTTGCTAAGGCAGCTCTGACCCCCTTGCTTCCCAGGAAAGTTCGACTGGGACATAACTGCAGGGCAGTGAATGTGTATACTCAGATTTCCGGGGCTGCAGTGTGTGGGCAAGATGGCTGAAGACGCGGTGAGCAGCTTCAGGGCTGTCTGTTCTGATTGCTGTTTTGTAATTTGTGCGCTGTAAGCGTCCAGTCACTGCACATACCCTCTCAGGCACGTTGTCATTTTTATTTAATCATGAAACTTCTAATATTTGTATTCATGATATAATTTGAAGAGCTTAAAAGGAGAGACAGCACGGCTGTCTGCAGGCTTCTTGCTCTGGTGGGTCATTGGGCATTGTTAACTGGGAGGAGCATCTGGAGGTGAAGATAGACATAACTGGGGGTAAGGGTAGCCACACATTCTTGCCAAAGGATGGGACCGCCACTGGTTTGCAGGGACTTTTCTGTCCCCCACCACACCACCCCCTCTTTGAAGTTCCTGCCATGTTCTCCTTAGGCATGCACCTGTTGGGTTTTTTCCCAGAGTGTGACTTTTGATCAACAGGCCTGGGGAGGAAAGCTGAGTGCTCCCCAGCCAGTGATTTACCTGGGTGCCAACACCGCCCCCCACACACACACACTCACACACACGCACACTTCAGAGTCCTCCAGGTAGAGCTGCACCTGCCTGACACACAGTGACATTTTAGGAAAGACTGCAGAAGCAATGTGATGCCAGAGTGATAATAGACGGTGTCGTTTATTGAACACCCGCTAGATGCTAGTATTTTTTACATCTAAGCCTACGCTGCTATCTCTCATTTTACAAATAAAGGCACTTTAATTCTGTAGTTAAAACTGTCTAAAGTCAGTCTACTGAGAAATGGCCTAACAGGATTTGAACTGGGGTTCTGCTCGCAAAGTCCATGAGGCGCCCTCGCAGATGCATTGATCCCGACCTCCAGGTGTCAGTGAACAGAGGGGAGCAGGGAGGCCGACTGGAATAATGAGAGAAGAAATCCACGAATGTTGTGAGTGGGAAAGAGACAAGTGTTGCTTCTCTCCTTTTTTCTGTTCTCTTTCTGAAGGAAGTTGGGAGTGGCTGCTTAGGACTAGTTCCAGACTTGAAGAAGAAGGGGAGCCTTGTTATTTCTGGGGGGCCCAGCCCTCCTGACCAGAGTGAGTAGACAGACAACAAGGTTGAGGAGAGGCGTTATGCGGAAATACCGTGAGCATTTAGCCGCAGCATCTCGGACCGTGTATCCCTTGGAAATCTGAATGCAGGGACGCTTCCTCAGTGTGGCTCTGGCCCAGGGCTGGGGCTGGAGGGCAGAGGGAAGGTGAGCGCCGCCACCCAAGGCCCTGTCCTCAAAACGTTCTGCCTTCCCAGAAGACACCCACCTGCATTTCCTCCTAACTCAGCCTGCTCCTTGAGCAGAAAGAAACACCTGGGAATTGTTTTCCTTCATCTTTCTTCACAATCACTATTTGAGGTTTTGGTTATTCTAAAGAGGTAAATATGGAACGTCCTTGAACTAGCTCAGGTGGGGCTCTTCAAACGTTTTTTAGCAATAGTAGCTGTTTTTTTAACAAAATTTTCAGTGGGACCACAATATTTAAAACATAAAAGCATGTCAGTATCAACTCAAATAATTTATAAGATCTACTTATAAAACAAAGCCGTGAGAATAAGCCACCTTCACTGAATCAGGGGGCGCATAATAGTCTTCCTTCAGCCACACTCACATCCATGAAATGTGAACCAGTCATCTGTACATCTCCCTGAGTCACTGAAAACACGGAGCCGGGCGAACCCAGGGCCCACGCCTTTGGTCAAAGACTGAGAATGGCTAGAGTGTCGGAAAACAAAACCTCCTCAGGGTGCATCTGCCCTTTCCTCATCGCCTGGTAGCCAGCTTCCTGTGTCAGCTACTCAGACGCTCGTGGGCAGTCTGGAGTAACCAGGACCTTTATTGTATCACCAGTGCTCTTCCTGTCTCCCTCTGGCTTTCCAGTGACTCCCCTCCAGGTTAGGCCTCCCTGTAGTACTCAGCACAAGTGTCCACGGTGCAACCAGCTATGGGGACGTTGCTTTGACAGCCTGTTGAGCTTGACTGGTGCAGGTGATTCATTTATGGATAAAACATTTGTTTTTCTTAGATTGGCACCTGAGATAACATCTGTTGCCAATCTTCTTTTTTTTTTAAGGTTTGATTTTTCCTTCTTCTCCCCAAAGCCCCCCAGTACATAGTTGTATATTTTCAGTTGTGAGTGCCTCTGGTTGTGCTCTGTGGGACACCACCTCAGCATGGCCTGATGAGCGGTGCCACGTCCACGCCCAGGATCCAAAGTGGTGAAACCCTGGGCCACCAAAGTGGAGCATGCGAACTTAAGCACTCGGCCACGGGACCGGCCCCTGATAGAACATTTCTTGAAAGTGAACTGAGCCAGGCACCTTGAGGATGCAAATATGGATAAGATAGAATTCTCACCCTGGAAAAACTCACAGTCCAGGAAGGTAAACAGTCAAACAATGATGAGATAAGAGGAATAAATATCATCTATTTAAATATCATTTAAGAATTATACCCAGAGATTCTATCAGAATGAAAATTCCCAGAAGCAATTAAAGAAGGCTAGTAGATTTAAACACCAGTGCCAAGTCTTTGGGACCAGAGTAACTGCCAGGAACATTGTGTCAAGAAGGATTCTGAGGTCATGTTCCAGCTCAGCGGGGAAGAATGCCGCCATGAAGAAAGGAGGTGGAGAAGGCAGCACTGGTGGCACACGTTTCCTCTCCATGAGTAAAACGCTTGTTCGTGGAGAGAATGATGAAGAGGGGACAGCCATAGTATCTAGGGATCTGGGCGAAGGCCCGTTTGCAAGCTGTTTTCTGTACCTCTCCACTGAAAATTTACCACTCATCCCTGGGCTAAATAGCCTTAAGAAATACTTTCTCTCTCTTGCCAGGACTCTATCTTTATCCCTCTTTGCTCACCAAGAAGAGAAATGGTAAATGCATCTGTGATCTCTGAGCACTAGCTTTTTTTTATGCTTTTTTTTTCTGAGGAAGATTAGCCCTGAACTAACATCTGCTGCCAGTCTTCCTCTTTTTTTTATGTGAGCTGCCGCAACAGCATGGCCACTGACAGACAAGTGGTGAAGGTCTGCGCCCGGGAACCAAACCCAGGCTGCCAAAGTGGAGCACGCCGAACTTAACCGCTAGGCCACAGGCTGGCCCCTAGGATGTACTTTTGACACGGCAAATTCCAGCATCTCACAGGGTCAGACTGGGAGAGGCTGCTGCTTCCCCACCCAGTGTCCATTCTCCCATCTCTCTTAGTACAGGGACCTCCATTTTGTTAGGACCAGCAGTATGCCCGCCTCACAGATGACAGCTGATCACATGACTAAGTCTGGCCAATAAGATGTGAGCATCATCTTCCAGGAAAGCTCTCTGAAGAGGTTTCCACTTGTCTGCTTCTTGAAATGTGGACATGATGGTTGCAATTCTAGCATGCACTTTTGAATGCCAGATGACCTTAAGATGGCAGCCAAGAACTAAGATCATGTTCCTCTACTCTTCTTTTACATGAGAGAAATAAACTATGTTGTATAAACCTGTTATTTTGAACTCCCAAGTCATATATAGCCAAACGTAATCCTGATCTTGCCAGGATTTGATATTTTTCTTTGATAGAGCTTTGCGTATTCATGTTGTCAGTTTTCACTGATCAACCCCCAGATCATAGGGACTCTGAGCTAGGGCCCTGGGGTGGCCGTATGTACGTGGCTCCCCTGGCAGAATCCAGGTTGGAATAGAAAGATGCAGTGGGCAGGCTCTGGAGCCAAGGCAGGATGTGGGTGGCAAAAGGAAGTTGTTCCTCCAAAAGGCAGCTTAGTCCCCATGGAAATTAAACAAATTAAATGCCTGATACAGTATTTTAACATAGCTCCTTCAGTATTCCCAGAACTAGAGCCCGAGGCTCCCAGAGAGGAAGCTCCGTGCGCACACCCTGCTGTACATGCTGAAGCTCCCCCAGATCCGGGAAACGGAGTCTGCTGTTCAGAACTTTGTCCTCAGGCTCTTGTCATGACTCCTCCCTGGCTGGACGGGGGTGGGAACATGGTGTCTGCCACTTAGACTCTTCCCGACGCAGGAAGGAGTCTTTCTAGTCCTAGACAGCTGGCGTTGGCGGCGTGCATGGGATCACTGGATGCCTCCCACGAGCCAGGCGCCTTCACCTGCCTTTATCTCAGTTAACTGGCCTCAGTCCAGGCCCGGTTCCCAACATGAAAAACCCAACGGCATTTTCAAAGGAAAACAAGGACGGTTGGTGAGCTGTGTTAACTCATTTCCTCTGCCTCACATTTTTGACCTCCCCGGAACTCCAAACACTGCAGCTATAACCCAGCCTTCAGTAGCCCCGGGTCCCCAGAGCAGCCAGGGAGGTCCTGCTCAAGTGCACAACCCCGTGCTGCCCCGCTCAAAACTGTCAGTGGCCTCTCATGGGTTTAGAATGAAAACTCCCCTCTGCTGGCGTCCCAGCCCGCTGCTGTCCAGCTGATGGGACTACCACAACTCGCGCTCGGGCCTGCCATTGCGGCCTCTCCCTTTCCTCCTGTGGCCCGATCCCCCGAAGCCCCCTCCTGCACCCGTGCCCCAGCTCCACAGGCCTTTAACCCCACTTATCATCCAAGGCCTAGCCGGAGCCAGGCCCTCAGGCTGGAGATGGTAAACTCACATGGATTTTATCTAAAGCCGTTTATCTCTTCCTACTTTTGTTGTTTTTGTGCATGAATTTGTTTTATCTAGCCTACTGCTCTGTCACCTCCTAACGGCACCCTGCCCGCATCCCTCTGCCGCAGCACTTGGCACCTGGGAGGCACCCAGGACTATTTGTCACCTGAACAAGAGGTTAGATGAGCACCTGAACAGGCTCCTTTTTTCACCCCTTCAGTCTTGTGGTATTTTTCGTTCTCTGCTTCCTTTATTTTTAGCAAGAAAGGACAGAGAATGAATTGGGGACAGGGGAGGATGGTCACTGGTGATGGTTGAAGAAAGCTAGAGTTTCACTGACAATCTCTTTTGTGATGTGTTGAAATATCTGAGGAAACATTTTTCTCATTATTCTTTACACTGTGAAGCTTTTGAGATTCATAAAGATCTGTTGACAATAAATAGTGTTTATTACCTTTTATGCTTTCTCTCGAACTTAATTAACCAGGAAAACAGCCCTTCTGAAATAGAGTGGCGCTTTTCAGAGCCTGGCTCTGACTGTATTAGGAAGAAAAACAGACTGAAAATATAATCCATCAAGTTGTCTGCATCAAAGGGGGAGGTCAGAGTCCCACAGCTTAGGTCGCTGTGCTTTATGTCTTTTTTTTAACCTGAAAGGACCCAAAACCAGAAGAAAAATGTATATGTCATGTACGTGTGTGTGTGGGGGTGTGTGTGTGGGCAACACATACATACGAAAAAGACACACTTGTTGAGTTGACGCATTTTGCCAGTTTGTCTGAATCAGGGTTTCTCAACCCCAGGGCAGTTTGCCTATGTCTAGAGACAGTTTTTACTGTTGCCACTGAGAAGGGGATGCGACTGCGTCTAGTGGGTAGAAGTTAGAGATGCTGCTAAACATCCTGCAGTGCACAGGACGGCCCCACACAGGAACTGCACAGCCCAGAATGGCACTAGTGCCAAGGCTGAGAAACCGTCTCACTCTGCCAGTTAGTCCCTTCAAATGTGTCATTCATTCTTTCCATCAGAGTATAGCCATCCTTATACTTTTCATAGCATCTGAAAGAAAATAGCAGCAATTACACTCTATCAAGAATTCATTGTCTAATTTAGCTTCCACTGAAAACTGTCTAAAAGGGAAAAGTAACACGTTTTCAAAAGAAAAAAAATTTTAATGTAAATCACTTCTTAAGATTAACTTCCTGCAAAAGGGCTTTTTAAACAATCATTCCAGCTCCACTTTTTCCACATCCCTCTAAGAATATATATGTGAGCCCAGAAATCTGCCCCGTTGCAGATAAGCAGGCCTATAACAGATTTTTTTTTTCTTTAAACTAAATGAGAATAAATCCGTTAAGAGCTTAGAAGGCAGAGAGCCTTTGAGAACTTGTTGAGACGATTGTGCAAGGCACAGAAGAACCACTGCCTTTATTCTAGTTAGAGTCAGCGATAAGGACATTTCCTTTATATTAGCTCTCCTTCACTATTTTGTTAATATTTCCCTTTTAGGGGAGAGTATCCTTTAATCATCTGAACATTTTCCATATTTTTTTCTTTTATAATAATGGGATCATACTATGTATCAAATGTGATAGCCTCTATTTTTTTCTATAGCATCATAAGTACTTCCCCATACCAGTTAACATTTTTAAAAACTATAAAGACTGAAAAATATATCATATAGATGTACCATAATTTATTTAACATTCCCTAATTATTGGGCATTTCATTTCTTTTTTTATATATTTTTTTTCTAAAGATTGGTACCTGAGCTAACAACTGTTGCCAATCTTCTTTTTTTTGTTTTCTGCTTTTTCTCCCCAAATCCCTCCAGTACATAGTTGTATATTCTAGTGTAGGTCCTTCTAGTTGTGGCATGTGGGACGCTGCTTCAGCATGGCTCGATGAGCGGTGCCATGTCCGTGCCCAGGATCCAAACCAGTGAAACCCTGGGCCCCCACAGCGGAGTGCGCGAACTTAATCACTCGACCACAGGGCCGGCCCCTGTTTCTTTTCAGTATAATAAAACAGTTCTAAGATGAGCATTTTTGTATACTGATCTTTTTCTGCATATGCTTATTTCCATAAAAGGAATTATTAAGATTGGAATTTGAGTGACTTTGACCAGATAGGAGCATTTTTAAATCTCTGGATAAATGTTACCATATAGTATTTTAGACAGTTTATACCATTTACACAAATAATTGTTTCCTTCTTGATGCTCCAAGCTCAGAGAGGAGCCTCTGGCTGTCCTCTGATCTGTAATTGGCTGAGTTCCCGCTGGCTCTAGCAGCATTTATACATAGCTATATGACAGCATTTCTCCGTACGTGTTATTGTCTACCCACATTTCTCCAAGTAAACTCTGAAATGGAAAGCAGAACTTGTCTTACTCCCTGTAGCCCCAGGACTGAGAACAGCAGTGCCTACCAGACACCCACCACCAAGAAGAGTAAGGCGTAACAGGCGCCCCGGCGTCTCCAGGTCGATCGCCAGAAGCAGTAATCGTCCCGACCTCAGCTTCGCTGTGGTGGACCAGAATAAAATTTTGCATTCCTGATGAGGGAAGCTGCATACGATTAGCTGTATTAATCTAAATCCAGCCCTGACGATTCTTTGGCGTTTTGTTTTTCCAAGTTCCAGATTGCTTCAGTGTGTCCTGTTACCATTTCTGTTTTTCATTTTGTCCAGCAAGTGGACTTATTGTGGGTAATACCTGCACGTTCCTTCATGATGATACCACCTGAGATGCTCAGGAGCCTGAGAAGTGACTGCATGACTGTTACAAAGCTCACAGAAACTTCTTCCTGTTGCTGAGTTCCTATCCTTCTGCATTTCCTGGGGACTGCAACTTGGCACAGTATATGACACTAAGTTTTAATGAATGTTGAATGGTCACCATGATAAATGCCAAGAAAAACAATGAGTAACGTAAAGAGGAAGTGACGATCTCTATCTGCCTTTAGCCCAGCTCCATTTTTACACCTCTTAGCATCAGCCCGGGGATGGGGTCTTCTGTCTGAAAACTAGATCTGTTCTGTCACATCTGACTAGCTCTTCTTGCTGTGGCACTGGGCTGGAGAGAGGCTGGTCAGAGCGGGCACCTCCCTCACTGGCGTGGCCTGAGGATGCACAGGTCCCCTTTGCTTGATGGTGACACCCTCGCTGCCTAACAAGGGGCCTGAAATTCCCAGTTGGCCATCCCTTGGGAATAAGGCCTTAAAATCTCATTTTGTCTTCGATAAGTGAGCTTTGAAATACTCAGACATTAAACTGAGACTGTTCCCTAACGGCACAGTGCCAGTTAGTGGACCTGATGAGCCGGAAGGATCGCCTCTCCAGGCGCTAAAGGAATGGTAGGACACAGTGCACGTCTTCACTCGGTCAGAGGGGCTGAGGAGAAGGAGCCCAGAGAGGGCAAGACCTGCTCTGGAGGGGTCCAGCCAGGAGCACTGTGGGGGCCTGGGGCTCCCGGAGGAGGACACCGGGCCCGCCATGACAGGGAGTCAGGTGAGTGCAGTCAAGTCTGTGCAGGGAAGCCTCATGCCTGGGACCCAAGACCCCACTACCTTCACCTGTTCCCAGAATGTGGAGTCACTGCTTAGCATTGGGGCCCTTCTGTGTGTAAAGCGCTAAACAGAGAGGGGCAGGCTGTGGTCCCCTGTGTTCCCTACTGTAAAGGGGCATGCTGTAGCATTGTGAATGGAGTGGAGAAAGGGCAAGACTTCTCGGGAAGGAAAAATACTTCCACTCTTGCTAACAGTTTCTCCACTCACAAATCTGTGTAGCTGATTAAAAAATATTTGAAAAGAAAATTAATATTCATAGACATTATTTTGGCAAGATATACTAAAAATTGCCATTTAATTTATGAGTAAAAAATTGAATGCAACCTAAATGTCCATGACGTGATGACTAGTTAAGTAAATTCTGCTGCATATGATGGAATTCAATGAAGTCATAAAAATAAAGACATACAGACATCTATACTTATTATTATAGAAAGCCATGAAATATTGTTGAGAAAAAAAGTGGGGCTTTTTGTTTTTTGGGCTTTTTTTGCTGAGGAAGATTAGCCCTCAGCTAACATCTCTTGCCAATCTTCCTCTTTTTGCTTGATATTGTAAAAGCCTAGTTATGAGTATTTTCTCTTATAACTCTTGTGTTTTGTGTCATAACTAAGAAACCTACTACTACCTCCAGGTCATGTAGATTTTCTCCTATGTTCTAGAAATTTTAAGTTACAAATTTTACCCTTTAGCTTGAGTATATGATCCAATTTGAGTTAATTTTGTATATAGAGTAAGATAAAAATCAAGCTTCCTTTTTTTCCCCATATGGATATCCGGTTTTTCCCGCACCATTTATTGAAAATATTATCTTTTCCCCGTTGAATAGCTGTGGCTCCTTTGTCAAAAATTATTTGACCATATATTTGTGGGTCCATTCTGGACTCTATTGGGTTCCACTGATCCAAATGTCTGCCCTATACTAATGTAGCTTTATAGTCAGTCTTGAATCTGATTAAGTATTGCAACTTTGTTCTTCTTTCTCAAAATTGTTTTGGTTATGCTAGGTCCTTTGTCTGTTTATATAAATATTAGAATAAGCTAAAAAGTGCCTGCTGGTATTTTGATTGGGATTGCATTGAATCTATGGAAGAATTTGGGGAAAATTGACATCATAACAATATTTAGTCTTCCAGTCAGGAACATGGTATATCTCTCCATTTATTTAGGTTTGGGGGTTTTTTTTCTTTCTTTTTTGATGAGGAAGACTGGCCCTGAGCTAAAAATCTGTTGCCAACCTTCCTCTTTTTGCTTGAGGAAGATTGCCCCTGAGCTAATATCTGCTCCAGTCTTCCTCTATTTTGTATGTGGGATGCTGCCACAGCATGGCTTGATGAGCAGCATACAAGTCCGCACCCGGGATCCAAACCTGCAAACCGTGGGCTGCTGAAGCAGAACACACAAACTTAACCCCTACACCACTGGGGTGACCCCTTATTTAGCTTTTCTTTAATTTTGTTCAGAAATACTTTGTAGTTTTAGTTGCATGTGTTAAATTTATCCCTAAGTACATAGTTCCTCATTGCGGTAATATAGTAAATGGGATTGTTTTATTTCAATTTCCAACTGCTCATTGCTAATATATAGAAAGACAGTAGATTTTTGTATGTTGTCCTTACACATGCTAATTTCACTTATGCAGTTTGCCTTTTTTTCTTTTTTTGAAGAAGAAGATTAGCCCTGAGCTAACATCCACCACCAATCTTCCTCTTTTTGCTGAGGAAGACTGGCCCTCAGCTAACATCCATGCTCATCTTCCTCTACTTTGTAGGTGGGATGCCTGCCATAGCATGGCCTGACAAGCGTTGCGTAGGTCTGCACCTGGGATCAGAACTGGTGAATCCCGGGCCACGGAAGCAGAACATGCAAGCTTAACCACTGTGCCACTGGGCTGGCCCCTGCAGTTTGCCTTTTTTATACATCTGTTAAATGGTTCTACATATACAATCATGTCATCTGCAGATAGGCCATTTTACTTCCTTTCAGCCTGTGTACCTTTTTTTTTCTTTCTTGCCTATTGTCCTGGCTAGGACCTCCAGTACAATGTTGAGTCGAAACCTCGAAACCATATATCTTTGCCTGATTTTCAGTCTTAGGGAAAGCATTCAGTCATTCACCATTCACACGTGATGTTAGTTTAAGGTTTTTCAGATACTCTTTACCAGGTTGACGAAGATCCTTCCCATTCCTAATTTGATAAGATTTTTTTGTATTACGGTGGGTATTGAATTTTTGTATACATTTTTGGGCATCTAATGAGAGGATCATATGGTTTTTCTCCTTTATTCAGTTAATATGGTGATAACTTTCAGTTTTTTAAAATGAAATCATAATTGTTTATAACATTGCGAAATTTCTGTTGTACATTATTATTTGTCGGTCACCATATATGTGCTCCTCTTCACTCCCTGTGCCCACTCCCCAACCCCCTTTCATCTGGTAACCACTAAACTGTTCTCTTTGTCCGTGTGTTAGTTTCTCTTCCACATATGAGTGAAATCATATGGTGTTTATTTTTCTCTGTCTGGCTTATTTTGCTTAACATAATACCCTCAAGGTCCATCCATGTTGTTGCAAACGGGATGACTTTGTCTTTTTTATGGCTGAGTAATATTCCATTGTATATATATATACCATGTCTTCTTTAGCCAGTCACCAGTTGATGTGCACTTGGGTTACTTCTACATCTTGGCTATTGTGAATAATGCTGCAATGGACATGGGGGTGCATAAGTCTCTTTGAATTGTTGATTTCAAGTTTTTTGGATAAATACCCAGTAGGAGGATAGCTGAGTCATATGGTAGTTCTATTTTTAATTCTTTGAGAAATCTCCATACTGTTTTCCATAGTGGCTGCACCAGTTTGCCTTCCCACCAGCAGTGTATGAGTGTTCCCTTCTGTCCACATCCTCTGCAACATTTGTTCTTTTTTGTCTTGGTGGTTGTAGCCGTTCTAACAGGTATAAGTTGATATCTTAGTGTAGTTTTGATTTGCGTTTCCCTAATGATTAGTGATGTTGAACATCTTTTCATGTGCCTAATGACCATCTGTATATCTTCTTTGGAAAAGTGTCTGTTCATCTCCTCTGCCCATTTTTTGATCAGGTTGTTTTTTTGTTGTTCAGTTCTTTGAGTTCTTTATATATTTTGGAGATTAAGCCCTTGTCAGATATAGGATTTGTAAATATTTTCTCACAGTTGGTGGGTTGTCTTTTCATTCTGTTCCTGGTTTCCTTTGCCATGCGGAGGGATTTTAGTCTGTTTTAGTCCCAATTGTTTATTTTTCCTTTTGTTTCCGTTGTCCAAGTAGACATGGTATTCAAAAGGGTCCTTCTAAGACCAATGTCAAAGAGTGTACTGCCTATATTTTCTTCTAGGAGTTTTATGGTTTCAGCTCTTACCTTCAAGTCTTTGATTCATTTTGAGTTAATTTTTGTGCATGGTGTAAGAAAATGGTCCACTTAAATTCTTTTGCATGTGGCTGTCCAGTTTTCCCAACACCAGTTATTGAAGGGACTTTCCTTCCTCCATTGTGTGTTCTTAGCTCTTTTGTCAAAGATTACCTGTCTGTAAATGTGTGGGTTTAGCTTTCAATTCTGTTCCATTGATCTGTGTGTGTGTGTTTTTTACCAGTGACATGCTGTTTTGATTACCAAATCTTCATAGTATATTTTGAAGTCAGGGATTGTGACGCCTCTAGCTTCGTTCATTTTTCTCAGGATTGCTTTAGCTATTTGGGGTCTTTTGTTGCCCCATATCAATTTTAGGATTCTTTGTTCTATTTCTGTGAAGAATGTCACTGGGATTCTGATTGAGATTGCATTCAATCTCCAGACTGCTTTAGGTAGTACGGACATTTTAACAGTGTTTATTCTTCTGATCCATGAGCATGGAATATCTTTCCATTTCTTTATGTCAACATCGATTTCTTTCAGTAAAGTGTTATAGTTTTCATTCTATAGGTCTTTCACCTCCTTGGTTAGATTTATTCCTAGATATTTTATTCTTTTTGTTGCAATTGTAAATGGGATTGTATTCTTGAGTTCTCTTTCTGTTATTTCATTATTAGTGTATAGAAATGCAACTGATTTTTGTAAGTTGATTTTGTACCATGAAGCTTTGCTGTAGTTGTTGTAGTTGGTATTGCTATGAATTTCCTTCTTAGGATTGCTTCGACTGCATCCCACAAGTTGGTATGGTGTATTTTCATTCTCATTTGTCTCCAGATATTTTTTGACTTCTCCTTTAATTTCTTCAATGATCCATTGGTTGTTCAGAAGCATGTTGCTTAGTCTCCATATATTTGTTACTTTCCCAGCTTTTTTCTTGTAGTTACTTTCTAGTTTCATGGCACTATGGTCGGGAAAGCTGCTTGACATGCTTTCAATCTTCTTAAATTTATTGAGGCTTGCCCTGTTTCCTGACATATGTTCTATCATTGAGAATGTTCCATGTATACTTGAGAAGAATGTGTATTCTGCTGTTTCTGGATGGAGTGTTCCATATATATCTATAAAGTCCATCTGGTCTGGTTTTTCCTTTAAATCCACTATTTCCTTGTGGACTTTCTGTCTGGATGATCTGTCTGTATATGTAAGTGGAGTATTTAGGTCCCCTACTATTATTGCGTTGTTGTTAATATCTCCTTTTAGGTTTGTTAATAGTTGCTTTATGTACTTTGGTGCTCCTATGTTGGGTGAATATGCATTTATAAGTGTTATGTCTTCTTGGTAGAGTGTCCCCTTTATCATTATATACTGCCCCTCTTTGTCTCTCTTTACCTGTTTTGTCTTGAAATCTACTTTGTCTGATATAAGTATGGCAACACCTGCTTTCTGTTGTTTGTCACTGGCTTGGAGTATCGTCTTCCATCCCTTCACTCTCAGCCTGTGTTTGTCTTTAGAGCTGAGATGTGTTTCCTGGAGGCAGCATATTGTTGGGTCTTGTTCTTTAATCCATCCAGCCACTCTGTCTTTTGATTGGAGAATTCAATCCATTTACATTTAACGTGTTTGGTAAATGAAGGCTTAAAGCTGCGATTTTATTGCTCATTTTCTAGTTCTTCTGCCTTTCCCTTGTTTTTCATCCCATGTATATTGGATTACCAGTTCAATTTGGTAGTTCTCTATGATGGTTTTCCTAGTTTTCTCTTTATTTATCATTTGTGTCTCTGTTTTGATTATTTGTTTAGTGGTTACCATGAGGTTTGTATATAAAGTCTCATAGATGCCATAGTCCATTTTCTGATAGCCTCTTATTTCCTTAGACTAAGCCAATTCCATCTCTTTCCTCTTCTCCTTCTAAATTATTATTGTCACAACTTATTCTCTCTTGTGTTGTGAGTTTGTGCTTAAAATGATGAGATTATATTTATTTTTTATATATTTATTTTTTATGTTTTCTCTTCCTTTATCTTTAATGTTATAATTAAGTTTTTGCTAACCTGTTCTGATAGAGAGCTGCAATTTTCCAATTTTGTCTACCTGTTTATCTCCTTGCTCAAGGCTTTGTAGACCCTTTCTTTTTTTTTTTTCTTCAGATATGAAGGCCTTCTTGAACATTTCTTATAGGGGGAGTTCTTGTGGCAATGAACTCCCTTAGCTTTTGTTTATCTTGGAAAGTTTTTATTTCTCCATCATATCTGAAGGATAGTTTGACTGAATAGAGTATTCTTGACTGAAAGTTTTCGTCTTTCAAAATTTTGAATATATCATTCCACTATCTCCCAGCCTGTAAGGTGTTTCTGCTGAGAAATCCACTAAAACCCTGATAGGGGTTCCTTTGTAGATTATTCTCTTCGGCCTTGCTCCCCTTCATATTTTTTCTTTGTCTTTGACTTTTCCAGCTTTACTGCTATATGCCTTGGAGTAGGTCTCTTAACATTGTTGTAATTAGGATTTCTAATAACTTCTTTCACTTATATTTCCAGCTCTTTCCCCAGTTTGGTAAGTTCTCAGCTATTATTTCTTTGAACAAGCTTTCTGCTCCATTCTCTTTCTCTTCTCCCTCTGGAATACCTATAATCCTTATGTTGCATTTCCTAATTGAGTTGGCTATTTCTTGGAGAATTTCTTTACTTCTTTTTAGTCTTAGTTTTCTCCCCTCCTCTGTCTGAAGCATTTCTATATTTCTGTCCTCCAAGCTGCTAATTCCATCCTCCATATTATCAGCTCTGTTATTCAGGGAATCCAGGTTTTTCTTTACCTCAACCATTGTGTTTTTCATCTCCAACATTTCTGATTGGTTTTTCTTTATAGTTTCAATCTCCGTTGTGAAGAAGTTCCTAATTTCATTGAACTGTCTTTCTGTATTTTCTTGTAACTCATTGAGTTATTTTATGATAGCTATTTTGAATTCTCTGTCATTTAGATTATAAGTTTCTGTGCCTTCAGGATTGATTTCTGGGTGCTTGTCATTTTCCTTCTGTTCTGGAGTATTAATGTATTTCTTCATACTGTTTGATGGCGTGTCTTTGTGCCTCCACATAGTGACAGTATTTGGTCACAGCTTCCACCTGCCACCACCAGGTGGGGGTCAAGAGCTGTGTATTCCGAGCCTACTGCAGTCCGCGGCTTGCTTGCTCATAGCTGCTGCTCTCCTATCCTATGGGTAGGCACTCTGGCCAACCAGCTGAGCTGGAGCACTGGGTTGGGGAGGGGTGCTGTCTTTCGCATGCATGATCCCAAGGGCTTCTCACTTTGCCCTCACTCTGTGTTCTCCTAGGGTGCTGGCTTGATGAAGACACCCTGCAATAGCTTAGCCACGTCTTTGTGCAGCTTTCCCTTGGGCTATGAGAGAACTGGGAGAGCAAAAGTGTTCCCACAGACGGCTAGCCCTCCCCCCTCTTTTCTCAGAGATGCATGCAGTCCCAGAGTCACTGCCTTTTGGGAGGGAGAGGAGATCTCCTTACCTCCTTCCACTTCCCCCAGGGGTCCAGCACCTCCACCTTCAGGCATATGGCTGTGTGGGTCTCTCAGACATCTTTTGTGTTGTGTGAATGTCCTCTGTTGGTATATGAATGTCCTTTTTGTTCTATCTTAGAGGGGAGACTCTAAGGGAAGTGCTCACTCTGCCGTGATGCTGACATCACTCATTGGGCTGCTTTTTGTTTGTTTTTGGTGAGGAAGATTATCCCTGAGCTAACATCTGTTGCCAATCTTTCTCTTTTTGCTTGAGGAAGATTGTCTCCAAGCCAACATCCCTGCCAGTCCTTCTCTATTTTGTATATGGGATGCCTCCACTGCATGGCTTGATGAGTGGTGTATAGGTCTGTGCCTGGGATCTGAACCTGCAAACCCCAGACCACCGAAGCAGAATGTGTGTATTTAACCACTATGCCACTGGGCTAGCCCCTCTGAGCTGCTTTTTAAGTCTAATATATAATGAATGAAAGTTTCTACACACCAGAGTTTCACAAAGATATGAGACTCAAAAGACAGCCAGATGATTGAGGCATATACCATCTGACATTGATTTTTGAATGTTAAAACATCTTTGCATTCTTGGGATAAATCCACTTAGTCATAATGCATTATCCTTTTTATGTATTGCTGAATTCAATTTGCTAAAATTTATTGGGGCTGGCCCCATGGCTGAGTGGTTGGGTTCGTGTGCTACACTTTGGCGGCCCAGGGTTTCACTGGTTTGGATCCTGGGTGCGGACATGGCACCGCTCATCAGGCCATGCTGAGGCGGTGTCCCATATGCCACCACTAGAGGGACCCACAACTAAAGATGTACAACTGTGTACTGGGGGGCTTTGGGGAGAAAAAGGAAAAATAAAATCTTTAAAAAAAATTTATTAGGGACTTTTGCATGTATGTTCAGTGAGGTGTTTGGTCTCTAGTTTTCTTGCCTTCTAATGTGATTGGCTGGCCTTAAAAAAAAAGATTGGAGAAGTATTTTCTCCCTTCATTTTTGGAATGAGTTTGTGTACAACTGGTATCATTTCTTCCTTAAATGTTTAGTAGAATTTACTAGTGAAACTATCTGGGCCTGGAGTTTTCTTTGTGGGAAGTTTTTAATTAATAATTAAATTTCTTTAGTGTATATATAGGCCTACTCATACTTTTTATTTTTTCTTGTCACTTGTTAATTTGTGACTTTCAAAACATTTTTCCGTTTCATCTGTGTCACTGAACTTATTTGCATAATTGTAATATTCTTTTTTTTAATGTCTGCAAGATCTGTGGTGGTGTCCTCTCTTGTCTTCCTAATGAAGGTAATTTTTTCTTTTCTCTCTTTCTTTCATAATCAGTCTGGATAGAGGTTTATTAATTTTGTTATTTTCTGAAGAATTAGCTTTAGGTTATATTGATTTTTCTACTATGTGATTCTATATTACTATTATTTTGTTTCCTACTTCATTGCTTTCAATTTCTATATTTATTATTTCTTTCCTTTCACTTTGATTTAATTTCTCTTTTTCTGGTTTCTTAATGTAGAGGCTTAGATTGATTTTAGCACTTTCTTCTTTTATAATATGAGCATTTAAAGCTATACATTTTCCTCTAAGTATTCTTTAATTTTATCCTACAGATTTTTTATGTATTTTTTCATTTTCATTCAGGTCAAAATATTTTTAAATTTCTCATGATTTCTTCTCCCCATGGATTATTTAATTGAATTTTTGGTTTGTTTAATTTTAAAATATTTGAGGACTTTCTAGATAATTTCTGATTATTCTATTTTTTCAGAAAATGTAATCTATAATTATTTCAGTCCTTTAAGTATGATGAAGTATGTTTTATGGTTCAGCATTTGGATCTATTTTGGTAAATATTTCACTGCACTTGAAAAAAATATGTTTTACTGTTGTTGGATGATGCATTCTATAAATGTAAGTTAGATCCAGTTATTCAGTAGGATTGTTCAGATCCTATATATGATTGCTGATTTTCTGTCTACTTTTTCTATCAGTTTCTAAGAGAGGGATGTTGAGGTCTCCAACTGTAAGTTTGGGTTTTTCTATTTCTCTTTGCACTTCCATTAGTTTTTCCTTCATCTTTCAAAGCTTTGTTTTTTGGTGCATACACATTTAGGATTGTTACATCTTCTTGATGAATTGATGCCTTTATCAATATGAAATGTATCTCTGTATTCCTGATTATATTCCTTATTCTGATGTCTTCTCTGATATTAATATAGCCACTTCATATTTCTCATATTAGTATTTATCTCTTTTATCTTTTCACTTTTAATCATTCTATGTCTCTATATTTAAAGTGA
Organism: Equus quagga; assembly: GCF_021613505.1. NCBI lineage: Eukaryota > Metazoa > Chordata > Mammalia > Perissodactyla > Equidae > Equus > Equus quagga. Next base: position 1,668,830 of record NC_060278.1, read on the forward strand.
GTTTCTTGTAGATAGCACATAGTAAGGTCTTGCTTTTTTATCCAGTCTGGCAGTATGTCTGTTAATTTGAAGTTTTAGATGATTTATATTTGATGTGATTATCAGTGTGGTTGGGTCTAAATCTATCATCTTGCTCTTTGTTTTCTATTTATTCCAAATCTTCTTTGTGCCTATTTCTTCTTCTCCTACCCTACCTTTTAGGCTATTTTTTAGAATTCCATTTATTTCCACTGTTGGTTTATGAGCTCCTTCTCTTTGTTTTAATTATTAATGGTTGCTCTCAGATTTATGGTATGGCTCTTTGACTTATCCAGTCTACACTCAAGTAATGTTGTACCATCTCATGTATGACGTAAGATTCTTACGACATTATGTTTCCCTGTTTCCTCTCATGTCCTTTGAGCCCTTGTCATACATTTTACTTCTACATATGTTATGAACACCGTAACACCTTGTGCTTTTTTTGTTTCAGTTTATTTTTTGCTTTGCACAATTACTATTTAAAGAAATTGTTGAATGGATACAAAAATTATTTTGTATTTATGCACTTATTGATCATTTCTGGTGCTCTTTGTTCCTTTGTGTGAATCCAAGTTTCACCTCTGGTAACATTTTTCCTTTGCCTGAAGAACTTCCTTTAACATTTCTTATAGTACATGTCTGCAGGTGACAAATTCTCTCCATTTTTGTTTGTCTGAAAAATTGCTTTTGTCTTGAAGAATATTTTCACTGGATATAGAATTCTGGGTTGACTTTTTCTTGTAGCATTTTAGAGAGTCATTTCATTTTTTTATTTCTTGCATATTTCTGATGCGGTCTGCTATAATTTTTATCTGTGTTCCTCTGTATGTAATGTGTTTCCCCTCCTCTGGCTGCTTCTAAGATATTTCTCTTTATCACTTGTTTTCAGGAGTTTGACTATGATGTACCTCAATTTGTGGTAGAAATATTTGTGTTTATTCTACTTGGGATTCTTTGTACTTCTTGGTCTGTGGTTTGTAGTTTTCGTTACATTTGGGAAGTTTTTAGCCATTATTTCTTCTGCTACCCACCCCCCTCCCTTTTCTGAGAGTCCAATTACATCTATGCCAAACCACTTGATATTATCCCACAGGTCCCCAAGTTCTGTTCGTTTTTTTGACAGCTTTATTGAGATATAATTTACATACCATAAAGTCCAGCCATTTAAAGCGTACAATAATTTTTAATGTATTTGCAGAGTTGTGCAATCGTCACCAAATCTGATTTTACAACCCTTTCATCATCCCCAAAGGAAACCTTGTACCCATTAGCAATCATTCCCCATTCCTACCCACTCCCGGCCTAGGCAACCACTAATCTACTTTATGTGTCTATGGATTGGCCTCTTGCAGACATTTCATGTAAATTTTATCATACGATATGCGGTTTGTTGTGACTGGCTTCTTTCACTTAGCATAATGTTTTGAGGTTCACTAAGTTATATAATTTATCAATACTTCATTCATTTTTGCTACCAAATAATATTCCATTGGGTGGATATACACTTGTTTATCCATTCATTAGTTAATGGACATTTCTGTTGTTTTCACTTTTTGATTATTATAAATAATCCTGCTATGAGAATTTACATATAACTTTTTGTGTGGACATATATTTTCATTTCTCCTGGGTAGATAGCTAAGAGTAGAATTGCTGGGTCATAGAGTAACTCTATGTTTAACATTTCAAGGAATGACCAATTTTTTTTCCAGTATGGCTGCGTGGCATCTAGTGAGTGTGAAGTGGCATCTCGTGGTGATTTTGACTTGCATTTCTCTAATAACTAATGATGTTCAGTATTTTTCATGTGCTTATCGGACATTCATATATCATTTTTGGAGAAACAGCTATTCATCTTCTTTGCCCACCTTTAAAATTGCATTATTTGCTTTTATATTATTGAGTTGTAAGAGTTCTTTACATATTTTGGATACAAGTCACTTATCAGATGTATAATTTGCAAATATTTTCTCCCCTTCTGTGGGTTGTCTTTTTTTTCCCATAGATCCTCCAACATAGAGAGTTTCTGTCGCATGAGAGGTTCCCCATATGATGGAGTTCTGTCTCATGGTGAGATTCTGCTACATGGTGGCATACACATGGTAAAGTCATATATTATGGTGGCGTCCTCCCACACGGTAATTCCTCCCTGTTGGTGGGACCCTCCAATGGTAGAGTCCTCGCACACAGAGTTCTCCTACATGGTGAGGTCCTTCTTCATGATCAGGCCCAGTTTGCCTCACAAATCTGTATCTTCACCTCATCTGTTCCTCAGGAGTAACTTATTCTCCATCATGGTCTTCTCTCCCTCCACCTACCAAAACAACCTTACTTCCCTCTCCTTCATAGCCTGGTGCACACACTCACTGCAGAGAGGGTCATTTCCTCACTGTTGCCCCCTGACCTGCTTCTGTCTCCTCTTCATGGCCCTCTCATAAGCCCAGGCCTGTCCCAGGTCTTCACCTCTGGTTCTCTGCATCCAGAGGATGATAATTTGAAACAGCTTGGAATGGAGTCTTTTGGAATATGCTGGCTGGTGGCCAGGTATCAGCCCTGAGAACTTGTGGAACCCTCTAATTAAAACATTTATTCCTTTCAAATCTACATTTCTCTCTCCTCCTTTTCCCCTCTGAACAAGCCTTGACTGAATCCAAAGATATTGTTTAATTTCCCCAATTTTCCTGCATGATACTCACCCTAGTTCCTAACTCTATGGTATCCGTGGGTGGAGCCCTGAACCCTTAGAACTGTGCTGTCCAGTGTGGTAGCCACACTGTTAGCACTTGCAGGGTGCTTGGTCCAGTTGAGAAATGTTATAAGTATAAAATGCACACTGAATTTCAAAGAGTTAGGACCAAAAAAAAATGTAAAATACTTCATTAGTATTTTTTTATCTTAATTACATGTTGAAATGATAATATTTTGGATATATTGGGTTAAATAAAATGTAAAAGTTAATGTCACTGTTTCTTTCTCCTTCTTTTAAACATGACTCTCAGAAAATTTTAAATTATGTGTGTGGCTCATGCGCCATCTCTGTTGGACAGCACTGCCCTAGGACTGCTCTTGTACCCTGCTAAGCTATGAATTCATCCACAGCCTGATGCTTTGCTGCAGCCAGATTGCATAAAGACTTCCCTGCCCCATGGACCCCTCGCAGTGCTGTGTCCCAGGACTGAATCGCCCAGCCCACCCCCACTGGATGCAAACCCAGGAGTCCCAAGGCTAGTTTGCCAGATCTGTGCACACAGCACCTCGGACTCCTCAGGATGATCCTGTACCATCACTTTACTGTACATTACTAGCCACCACTGTTTCCTATCCAGCTTCTGTTTCTCTTCACTTGGTCATCTCAGCAAGCCTCGCCTTGAGCCCGCTCGTGACCTCCTCCAGTTAGTTCCCTTGGATGAGGCCCCTCCACTCTCCCCACTTCCTGCATAAATGCTGCCTGGGCTGCCAGGTCCAGGTCACCTTCTCCGTGAAGCTTTCCTCACTCCTCCAGTGCTTTCTTGCCCCTCCCCCTGGTCCAAATTCCTAGTTATTTTTATTTCTACTTCATCACTTAGCAACTGGGCACAGTTCTGTATTAGTCCAAGATTCATAACTGTGAATGTGTCTGCCTAACTGTTTGTTAGCTCCTGAGTTGAGGGGTTATTTCCTATATTTCTTTCTACCACCCTCCCTCTATGCTGCCCCCTCAGCCTAAGAGAGCAATACACAAAGCAGGCAGGGAAGTATTTGGTCAACACCTACTTCAATAATTGATTAACCAAAATATTAATAAATTTGAAAACACACTTCCCAATCTCTCTAGTTAAATGGGAATTTACTGGGTTATCATTATCATTCTACCACTTGCATCACTATGTTGCTGCTGTTGAATGACCAATCTGTCAACAGACTCCTGCATAAAAACAAAGAAGCTCATGCTTTTTGTTCTTCCCAAAGGGAACTGTATAGTCAGAACTGCAAGAAAATTACACTGTGATTCAGCTTCTCTCACATGTGAGTTTACCATATAGTAGCATAAAGTATCTACCCAACACCTCAGAGATCAGAGAATCCTTTACTTTTCTATGTGTATGTCTGATCTAGTGAAACTGAATTTCTCTCTCTTCAGTAGATATAGGAGTATATATATCTTCTTCATCACTAGCTATAAGGCTAAATTCAAGTCTGCGACCTAGTTTTAAATTGGTGAAGCCAACAGTGCACGCAGGTAGGTGTGGTGTACTGACAGGGCACAAGTCAGCCCGTAACGTGGGCATATAGAAAAGATAATACTGCAGTGTGTCAGATACTCATTTGCCAAGGTTAACAGATTTTGAGTCACTAGAGCGCCGTGGCAAGCTAGGCTCGTGGTGTTATCAAGTGCTGTGAGCGCCCAGAGTCATGGTTAGTGGGAGCTCTGTCCTGCAGAGATTAGATCCTATTAAAACATCAAGCAGCTATTTCCCTAAGATCTAGGAGTCACTTCATAATCTATTACAGCCATCTTCATAAATGTACCTAGGTTCAAAGCCATAATTTTCTTTATTCATATTTAATACATTTCTGATTTTTAAATGTTGGTCCATACACTTTGTAATCTAAAACATCCTCTAACCGACACCCTAATCGCTGAATTCTGGCCTGTCGGGCTGCTTTATTAACACATCCCAGTTCAACTGCGATTGGAATACACTGTCTCGGCACGTTCTGCTTCTGCTCCTCATTGCTCTGGTTTTTGCCTTAAAAACAAACAAAAAACTAAAACAGTTTCACAGCCATCTAAAAGAGGTTCAGAAACAGGGAACTATTTTTGGCAAGATATCCATTGGACCACTGAATTCAGTAAACATAAACAGTTAAAATTATTCCAGCCTAAAAATATGTTTTGAAAAAAAAGGGTTACACCCAACATTGGCGATAACACCCAGGAAATGAACACTTTTACATTGCTGCAGGAAATATAAATTGGTTCAAACTTTCTGAGTGACAGCTTTTCAATTCTCACCAAAAGAGAATATTATAAACCTGTTCATCCCAGATTGCCGTTTCTTTGAATTTATGCAAAAGAAATAACTGTGGCTATGTTTAAAGATAGAGCTGCATGGGCCCTACTGCAGTGGCGGGCATGTGGCAAGTCCCGCCGTGGGGAGGAGTGAGACTGAGGACCGGCGGCTTCCCCTCCCGAGTGTCTTCCGTGGAGCACGTGCTCCGGGAGCACTTGCTCTGCGCCTCTCACTTCCCGCCCTCCCACTGGCCAGCTCCGCTCCTCTGCAGCAGAATGTCACCGAGTGTTCAACAGCAGTGTGTTCATAAATTACGGTCCATACAATGGAATATAATGCACCACTGAAAACCACACTGTGGAAGAATATTTAATGACGGGAAATATTCACTGTACGTTATTGCATATTTTAGAATAGTGTTAGTAAGCAGTTTGATCTTATTCCTATTGACAGAAGAGGAAATGGGGACCATTTTCACCAAAAGGTTAAAAGAGATAGGGATTACAGGTCATTTATTTTCTTTTTCTGTTTCTCTCCATTTTCTAATTTCTACCATGAATGTTTCATAATCAGAAAAAAGTTATTCAAAAATGATTCCCACCCCACAAAATTTTTTTTTACTTTAATCTTGGTGATTTAGGCAAAGCCAATTGTGTGATGTCTCCACTCTGATGTCTGGGTGCTGTGTAGGTTGGGCCTTGGACACACCTGGTGGCATCCACAGCAAGGTGAGCCATCCAGAGGCGCCCACCCCTCAAACCAGCAGTGAGGGCAAACATGCGACTTCGTTGACAGTAGAAGGAGTGCTTGTTGCATTCCGCTTTGGTGGCCCAGCGGTCGCTGGTTTGGATCCTGGGTGCGGACCTACACACCACTTACCAAGCCACGCCATGGCAGACATCCCACATATAAAGTAGAGGATGATGGGCACAGGGCTAATCTTCCTCAAAAAAAAAACAAAAAACAGTGCTTGTTGCAAGAAAGCCTGAAACAGAAGGGACCTCAGGGAAGTGACAGTTATGTGGGCAAAGAGACCAGAAAGGAATCTGTAAGTATTGCTGGCCAAGGAGCTATAGCTCCACCTGTGTGCATCATACTTCAGTTACTTAAGATAATGAATCCTTAATGATCAAAGGATTTGCTACACTGTAAAGAAATTTGTAAAAAGGGTGTACTGTATGGAATTTGTATGTTTCTAGAGATCAAATTGGAAAGACACTTCTCATGAAACATGCATTTGGCATTTCCCGGTTTTTACACCACTTCCACATACCTTAGTCCTTGCGAACCTACTGCAGCCGTTTGAGGAGGGTGCACAGGCGTTTTCTCCCTGGTCTGTGGACTAGGATTTGAGACTCAGGGAGGCTGCAGGAGCTTGCCCAGGGCATGGTGCACAAGTGGGAGGCAAAGGGAAAGTTCAGACCCAGGTTCCTGACTCCCCTCCACGGCATAGAAACTGCTGTTTCGCGTGAAGGAGAAGCAGCACTGAAGGGGGAGGATGAGTGTGACTCCCCTCCCCAACGTCGCCCCCTCCAACGCTGTCTGCTCCACGGGGAGGGCACACACCCCAGGGGAAGGTGACAGTGGGAGGGAAGAGAGAATATGAGAACTTCTACAGATGCTCATTGTGTAGGAAGGAGGGAAGGAAGGTAGAGAGGGAAGGAGGAGGGAGGGAGGGGAGAATGTGGCTTTCTGAATGTTTAATATATAGACTGCCCCTGGTGCTCTCACGCAGCCCTGCATCACAGAGCCACGGGTCGGCAACGGTATGTGTGGGGCCCGTGCGTTTGTTTACACAGAGGAGAGTTACAAGAACCTAGTTTAATATGAATTATGTTACATAACTGTGCTAAACAAACCCTCAGCCAAGTACAAGGTAAAAACAGTGACAATATAATCAATCCTAACAGAAAGTCACCCAAAAATATTTCTAAGTTATCAAGAATGACATTTGAAATATAAAATTATATCCACTACTTTTAATAGTGAACTCACCCTGGTGAGTAATGGACCTTGACATATCAGCTGATCACAGTAGTACATTTATATAGTTCCAAATTAAATATACATATACTGAGGCTGCGTGCTCAAAAAGATTGTGCGACTAGACTTAAGCTACCAAAAACCAGCTTGGAGACCCCTGCTCGAAGCCTACGAGAAGTCTCCTCTGTTTGGGGTGGGACATGGTCTGAACGGCCCCACTGCCGTTTTGCACAGCTGCAGCAAGACTGCCTCCCAACAGCTGTTTTTCTGTGTTACACCTGTCTCATCCTCACAGAGCTGTGCAATTCTCCCTCTCCCCGGCCGCTCACGTTGTACCTTCCAACATACCCACGTCGTTTCATTCTAACAAGAAACACAGACAGTCTTCCTTTGGCCTGTGTCCCTGTCCACAGGAGGCCTGTCCTGTCCCTCTCCTGTGGTCCCCAGGCCTCACCTGTGGCTTCTGCATCACCTCGCTCTCCCTCCACTGCTCCTCCCCCCCTGCTTGCATGCGGCCTCCACCCTCATGGTCCACTGCATCTGAGTTTACTTCCTCAAAGGGCCCGAGTGGCTGCCTTCTGACCTGTCTAATGTAGGGTACCTTAATTTCTTCTGTTTTCTTGATTTTCCCACAACCATTCAAGCCAATCACTCTTTTTCCCTTTGCGGCCACTTCTCCCTGTTTTGGCCCCTACCCATGTACATTATCATTGCCTGCGAGATGTATCTTTTTTTTCTCTGTATGGCTGATTCTCAGTTTTTGTCCCCAGCCTTGACCTCTCAAGTATACTCCAATTTCCACTTGTCCAAGTGTTTGCAGCATTCCCACAGGTTGCCTCAAGCTCACTGTGTGTAAAACAAAAAGAATCCTTTGCATATCTTCCCAATTTCATGGCCTCGTCAGAAACATCCCTGTTTTCAGGACTCCTCGGGCAAGATTGTGGCTCACTCTGACCCTCCCTCTCATTTACCGCCCTCATCCAGTCTGACCCAGGCACCTGGCAATAGTGCCTTTAAGGAGTCCCCTGGATTTTATGTTTCCTTGTTGATCTCTTTAACACTCACTCTGGGCCCTCATCGATTCACACCAGCACCTCTCCTGCTTCCTTTCGCCTGGCTGCCTTCTCAAGCCAAAATTTGCCTTAAACCTTCCACCAGCCCACTAGCCAGGCCAAACTCGGTAACGCGTTGTTTCATCATGTCACTCACTCCCAAGCTCAGGGGCTGGTGAGCTTCCATTGCCGTCAGATCAAGTCCAGATACCTTTACTTGGCCTGTGGCGGCTTTCCAAGCAGACCCCCCGTGATGATCCCAATTTATCTCTGCCTCCCAGTAGATGCTCTGCTCCCGCTGGATTATGGGCCGCATTGGTTTCCTGCCCTCCACACCCATTTTAGTCAGACTTCCACACCCTAGTTCCTCCTCTTCTGCGCGCTCTGCCCTCAGGTGATCTGTGCTCCAATCTCAGCTGTGCCATTTGTTAGCGCTCTGACCTTAGACAAACCATTCAACATCTCTGAACCTCAATGTCTTCATAAATAAAACGGAGATATTACTACCTTATCCCAGGGTGTTGGAAGGGTGAAATGATGCGATGTAGGGAAGGTTACTTAGCCCAGCAGCCAGCACAGAGATCATAACTGCGCCTCCTCCTAGGATCAGCAAAGTGGCTGTGGCGTGGTAAACGCTCGGCTGGGCGAGTGAGCAGCAGAAGCAGTAAAGGCTTGGTGTGCATTGGCTTCCACGGCCTTCGAGCTCTAACCTAGCTTCCCGCCTCTGTTAACGTTCCCTGACCACAAGGACAACGAAATATTTCGTTCTTCTTTAAACTCTCATGATACTTACACCCTAACACTTAACACTTGGTGACAGACTCTTCTGTAATTTTTAGTGTGTGTCGTCCCATCTCCCTAACCAGTTTGCAAGTTCCTTGAGGACAAGGACAATAATATTATTTTAGCTGATATTTATTGAGTGTGGTCTACGGGCTAGCACTTTACGTTCATAAATCGTTAAACCCTCACAACAACCACATGACAGCTTGCTGTTGTCATCCCTGTGTTATAAATCAGGGAACAGAGGCCCAGGATGCCAGGAGATTGACCTGAGGGCACAGGTCAGTGAGCAGTTGAGCGGAGAGTCTGCAGCCAGGCCCGGCAGTCGCTGCTTCCCAGGTTGCGGGATCCCAGCGTCCCAGGCAGCTATGAGAGCGCTCAGCATCCGTCCACTCACTGACTGGGGTAAACCCCCTTCTTTCGTAGCTGGACGTTCTCAGTAGCAGAGAGTTGAGCTCCCAGACATGTCACTTAAGACTATCTGAGAGCACGCTACTGCCGCCTTCCTGGCCCCCTAAAGACTAAACTTCCCTTAAAGAGCATCCCTAAAAGACTCAGAATTACACCCAAAAGCCAAGAGCACTACTGTCAGATGCTTTGCTACCTGAAGCTTGTTCCATCATGTAGGAAATGCTATGGTCTAAATGTCTGTGTTCCTGCAACATTTCTATGTTAAATCCTAACACCCAATGGGGGGTGATAAGGTCATGAGGATGTAGCCGCAGGAGTGGGATTAGTGCCTTTACAAAAAAGGCCCAGAGAGCTCCCTCGCCCCTTCCACCACGTGAGGACACAAGAGCTCAGGACCCCACCATGCCGGCCCTGATCTTGGGCGCCAGCCTCCAGAACCATCAGAAATAAAGGTCTGTTGTTTAGAAGTCCCCGTCTATAGTATTTCGTTATAGCAGCCCAAACGGACTAAGACAGAAATGAAGGAGGAAAGGGAAAGAAAAGAGAAGGGAGAAAGGAGGCGGGGTATGGGAAAAGCAGTGAGAATGGAGAACAGAAAAGGTGGGGACACCAGGGAGGCCGCATCTTCCCAAACAGCCTCCACAGCGGCAGGGGCTCATCCTAAATGACCGGCAGCCTGCGTTCGTGAGCGGCTTGCATTTGCACTTTCTTGGTTCCCCCAAGCAGGGGAAGAGCTCTGCTTTGAGAAGCTGGAATGGACTGAAAGCTGAGGAAGAGGCTGGGGGAACCCAGAACAGAGGCTGATGGAACTAATGCTCCGCCAGTGAGAGCTATTGTCAACCGGAACCGTCCTGTGCGATTGAAATACTGCACAAGGAAGCAAGATGCTTAGTAAATAAAACATGGATTTAAGTGAAAAATTACACGGTCTCTACAATACTAGAAACTAACTCTAAAAAAAATATGAGAGGATTTCACGTGTCTTATATCAACCACTTTTATGGTAGAAATGAAGCCCAGTCTAAGTGATCTCAAGCGCACTGTGTGACTTTTACAAGGGTCAGACCGGCACCATGGCCTGAGGCCACTACCTCTAGGGATCATGTATCAAGAGCCAGATCTCAATCAGAGAATTTCGCCGTCATCAGTGTGAAGGGACAAGCAAACATCTTTTCCAGATGGACATCTCCCTAGAAAAATCCATATATCCCAGTTATCAATGCTCAAAGATAGGAGGATATTATGACTGTTCCTTATTTCTATAGGGGCAGAAAATAAGGAGGATTAAGAAAATGAAGCATGGCAACAAACCCTAGGTGGCCCAAACCTTGCCTCATTGAGCCTTATTTGACCAGGTAAACGGCAGCTCTGTTACAATCATATGACACCAGATGCTGGGGCAACATTAGCTGGTTACAATGATCTCACTATTAGCTGATGTCACTGGAATAAACAACAAATGTGCAGATTTTTCAAAACCAAATTGTGTGCCTATGTCTTTCATGTTCCTGCTCCTGCAAGCCTGTCCTGAAACTGATCTGATCTAACACCCCTAGACTTTAAGAAGTTGCTCCACAGGTCAAAGGGTAACAGCATGCATGGATTTTCACAATATTCTGCTTAGCAGGAGGGAATTACAGCATAAGCTGTAGGAAAGTTTTCTCTTGCACAGTAAACTGAAAGCTTTTATAAACATAAAATGACAATTTGCATTAAAAGGTATGTTTACTTCTCGTATTAACAGTCACATAAAGGGTGAATTTATTTAGGCGAAAGAACAACTAGCCATAACATTTTCCCTACAACTCTGGTTATGGTTTTCTCCAAGCAAAGTCAGCTTTCATATTTCTCCTGGAGAGACAAAAGGGAACGTCTCATGAATTATTCCCTCAGATTTTGAGTTCAGTACCACACAACACTTCCGTGTTAGGCTCCAAAATGCTACTAGTAATTGTAATAACAACAGTAACGAGTCACTACACCTAGAGCAAATTACACTTGAATTAATGTCTCTTTCATCACCCCCTTATTGGGCCCTCCCCCTCTGATCTGAGCATCTGGTCTTCGCAGCCTCCAGCCCCACTACCCCCTCAAAGGCCTGCTGGTTTTCAACTGGGGCAGTTTCGCACCCCAGGAGACATTTGGCAATGTCTGGAGACATTTTGGTTGTTGCTCCTAGGGGATGCTACGGGTATCTAGTGGGTAGAGGCCAGGGACTTTGCTAAATGTCCTACAATGCACATCCCCCACCCCTACTCCAGCAACAAAGTGTTATCCAGCCCCAAATGTCAATAGTACCAAGGTTAAGAAACCCTTGGATAACCTAACCAAAACACTTTTTTTCCTCCCCAAAGCACCAGTACATTGTTGTATATTCTAGTTGTACATCCTTCTAGTTCTTCTATGTGAGCCACTGCCACAGCATGGCTACTGGCAGACGAGTGGTATGGTTCCATGCCCCGGGAACTGAAGCAGAGCATGCCAGACTTTAACCACTAGGCTGTTAGGACTGGCTCCAAAGCACTTTTAATTACAAAAAAAAAAAAAAAAAAAAGCCTTCTCGAGAACCTGCAATGGATCCTTCTTTATTCCATTGTAGATGGCATCCTCCTCAGCCTTACTTTCAACACCCTCCCCAACCGACCCCCAACCTTTCACCTTAGTTGAGTTAACTTCTAATGAACTCCTGTCACTGCCTGGAGCTGAAAAGGTACTGAAAGAGTCAGAGAGGCTGGTGACCTCCAGAAGGTCACCCTCTGGTGCAGAAGGCAGAGATAACTGAGGACATGGCTAGTACAGGGCCAGCGCCCAGCAGGTAATAGGAATGGTCTTTCTCTTCCTCTGAATTGACCCTAAGTCCAAGCAGCCTGAGATAAGTGTGGTGAAGAGAGCAATGGAAACTTGCCTCCCACTATTCCCCATATAAACTCTCCCCCTGACTTTCTTTTGCAGAGTTAAACTACTCATCAATCAGGGCACGACACTCGGATTTCTCAGTAGGGGGATGTCTGTGCGCTGAGCTTTCTCCACTCCTTCTTGTACGCCCACTGGAGGATTTGTAGGGCAGCCAGCAAGGGCTAAAGTTGCGTGCACTGAGGCAGTACAACAAGGCACACCAACCACTACCTCGGGCATTTGGATCAATGTGCTTAAACCTATATCACTCAACTTCAATTGGCCAGATTCAAAATCCCCAGAAAGAAGGAAAACAATGGGAGAGAACTATAGTACAATATAAACTCATGATTTTGCTTTTCTCTTTCCCCTTTGTCTTTATAATTCCTAATAAATTATTCTCTTGCTTGTACTGAATAAGTACCAATGAGCATTTATACGTGCACTTCTCATACGCAATTCTGAACTCAGCCTTGATTATCTTTCCATGTACATGATCACTCTGCTTTTACTGCTAATTGAGAAATTAATATTGTTGTCAACAGCTATGATCTAGATTAAATGTGTCAACCATAAATTTTTCATCCTGAGGTGCCCTTGGGTGCCTGCAAATTGTTTTTCTCGGGTTGACAATTTTGTTCTTGATTTTAAAATATTAACATGTCAAAGTATTAACCTGCTGTTTTGATAGAAAGACAGCAATGAAAACTTGCATCTGGACAAAAGAAGACTCTTTATATATCAGGCTCACATATCTCAGGTATTCAAGGAACGAGAAGAGACGTTCAATGCATAAGAGCTCTGTGCAGCCAAGAGTATCTGCAAATGGTGGTGACAATTCACCATGGAAGAGATGGTCCCCATTTTACCGTCACTCTCCTCTAGTGTGGATGAAAAGAATTACTCATTTCAATCTACATTCATAATGGGGTCTTCCATCACGTCTAAGCATAATGGCCATAAATCCGTTAAACAAGAAATATTATGCCTGTGTTCAGGCAACGACTGTTCTGAAAGCTAATATAGTGTAATTGTCAAGATCTTAGCTCTGATGCCAGACTGTCTCAGCCACTCACTAGCTGTATGAGCTCTCTAAGCCATCTTTCCTCCTATTTAAATGAGGCCAACAGGAGGACCCAGATCATGGGGTTGTGGTGGGCTCTAAGTAAGTTATAGAAGGCTACCACATAATTAACATTAAATAAATGGAAACTGTGGTTATTTCCTCATGGCATACATGGACAATATCCATCATTATGACCTCTTGTTTTTTAAATGAAAAATTTTCCTGATTATATTTGTTACACATACTAATTATAAAAAGAAAATAACAGACATGAACAAAGAAGAAAGAAAAAGTCCCCTCTAACCCTACCCCTTAAGAATGACCACTGTTAAGAGCTTGCTGTAGACCTTTGCGGACATTTTTATGCATGTGTTCATTCACACACACAGGTGCACACAATACGTGCACGTGTGCACACACATGTACATGAGCTAATCTTTTTCCTTCAGGTTTCTGGCATTTGTTTTTTCTCCTTTAAAATTATGAATGCTTCTCCTCAGTGATTTAATTTTTATCTTTAGCTCTCTATTCCATATAGATTTGATTTTTGTATGTTTTATGAAGTAAGAATGCAATTTTTCCCCTAAATGGCCATCCAATTGTCTTAACACCAATTATTAAATAATTCCTTCCTTCCCACATTGATTTGAAATGCTAATTTTAATATAGACTAAATTCCTATATTCTCTTCCATTAATCTATCTATCCTGCCTCAGACCACATTGTTTTAATTATAGTGGTTTTATAATATATTTTGGCATCTGTTATAGTAATCTCTCAGTCCTTTTTAGGAAAATGGTGGTTATTCTTATTTCTCAGATAGTGGGTTTCACCGAGGCAGGAAAAACAAGGGAGTAACTAAGAGTCAACTACTCAGACAGAATTATCTGCACTGGACTTCTAGCAATAAGAACAGTCTCCTATTGTTGCCAGTAGTACCTGAGGAAAGTTTTTTAAAATATTAAAGCCACAAATAGGTCTTTGTTGCTTCCCACTGCTATAAGAAAAATACCATTGCTTTGCCAATAATTTGAAACTTGGGCAAACACAGTCTATCTGAGTTTCTAGTAAGGATAGGAAAAGAGAAGATAAACCTACATTATAAGAGGACAGATTTAGACTAGACACATTTTGGAATTTCCAGATTATGAAGAGAACATACAGGAAACATGCTATCTTTTACTGTACATTCTTAAGAAAGTCTTGGCTCACTAGTGCCATAAAGGCGGCATGAATTCAGTTCTTTCCCACAAGAAACAAGGCTGAAAACTTCTCTCTGATACATTAATCGCTCTGAGGATTGTGATTTGCTATCCTTTCAAGTCACATTTTTATTCTATTTAAGAGCTGACAAAACTGTATACATTAAATGCTAATTAATAATAAAAATGTGAATATTAGAGTACCAGCTTGAATAAGTAACAGAGCTTATATTACCGGTCTGAGAAAACTTCATGTTTAGCCTAAAAATGCTTCAAGCAGTATGTCTGCAAGCACATTTTACCCATCGAGAACAGTAATCACTACGTAGAAAAGAATGAACGCAGATTTCAATGGACCATATGATAATGATAAACAACAAATAAATTGTATAGGCAAATGCAAACTGAGCTTATAGTAAGCACAGAGAGAGGCAAAGAGGAGACCACCGTCTCTGGCTGGGAAGCAGTGATTGGGACTGGGTTCGTCCTTCTGTCACAAACAACAAGGTGCTCGAGAGGATGCACGACACAATTGTGTGCAGACATTGAACAACAGGGGAGCAGAACTGTAACCCTGAAAGAAGTGGGACAGATGAGGTGAGGAGAGGCCTACAGTTGTCCCAGCGTTGTTCCTGCAGCTGCTTTACACACCGTGACGCAGGGAGAGGTAACTCAAGGAGAGCACGGCCATCTTGCTGATTTGAGGAGACAAGAGATCAGAGTTAGGAGGCTGAGGCAGCTGGAATTTTCAGAGCAGGGTACCAGAAATGAGTAAGTTAGACAGAGCAAGGGTCAGAAATCTGGATAGGATCCCCCTTGCATCTTTGGCTCATACATAGAGTGAGATTCTATGGGGCCAGGCAAAGAACATCGCCTGGGGAGCTCTAAGATGAGCCTCAGTCCCATGGCTCAGAGACATCTGGGAGTGGTTCACGTGCTGACCAGACAGAGCAGAAAGACCCTGGAAGTATACTGTTGAAAATTCTTACATCACTGTAGGAGTGGCATAATCTCCTTTGAAGGCACACTAACAAACTGAAGATGCATACCAGAAACCTTACAACAACCATTTAAAAAGTAAAACCAAAAAGTAGAATCAATTAGCCAATGGAGGACATAAAATGGAATACTAAAAAATACTCAATTAATCCGAAAGAAGAAAAAAGAAATTATATGGGGCAAATAGAAAACAAATAGCAAGACAGTAGATTTAAACTTAATCATATCAATAATTATACTTTGCATATGGACTAAAAATTCCAATTAAAAAGTCAGAGATTGTCCAACTGGATAATAAAGTAAGGTCTAACTATATTCTGTCTACAAGAAATCCACTTTACATATACAGACATAGGAAGGTTAAAAGTAAAAGGATGAAAAAAGATACACCATGGAAACATGAAACATAAGAAAAGTGGATTGACTACTATATTCATATCAGGCAAGGTGGACTTTAGGACGAGGAATACTACCAGAGATGGAAAGGGACATTTTGTAATGATAAAGTGTCAAGTCACTAAGAAGAAATAACAATCCTAAATGTGAATATACCCGATTTCAGAGCTTCAAAATACATGAAGCAAAAACTGACAAAATTGAAAGGAGAAAAAGACAAATCCAGAATTGGAGTTGGATACTTCACCACCTCTGCATAATTCATAGAAATAATAGAAAATTGGTGTGACTATAGGAAAGTTGAATAACACTCTCAGATAACTGGGTCGAATTGACTGTGATAGAGCATGTCGCCCAGCGGCGCAGGTTTACAGTGTGATCGGGGCAGATGGAACATCCGTGAGATGCTGGGCCATAAAGGTAGCCTCAGCAGATTGACTGGCTGGAAGTCACCTTCAGGCGTCCTTGACAAAATGCAGTCTAACCTGAAATCAGTGACTGAAAGATATCTGCAAAGTGACAAAATATTTGGAAATTAAATAAACCATGAGTCAAAGAAGAAATTAGAAAAGAAATGAGAAAATTGTTTTACAGAATTGTGGGATGTAGCTAATGCTGTGCTGCAGAAACATTTTAACTTTAAGTGCTCATATTAGAAAAGATCCAAAGTCAAACACCTGAGTGCCCACCTCAGAAAAACAGATAAAGCCAAAGTCAGTAGAAGGAAGAAGGGATAGAGATTATATTGAAAATCAGTGAAATAGAAAGCAAATAGAGAAAACCAATGAAAGTAACTGATTCTTTGAAAAGATCAATAAAATTGATAAACTTCTAGCTATATTAGTCAAGAAAACAAAAAAAAGTAATCTGTTAATATTGAGAATTAAAGAGGCAGAGAAAAACAAATGCTGTATGATTTCACTCATATGTGGAAGATAAACACATGGATAAGGAGAACAGATTAGTGGTTACCAGGGGGAGGGCAAAAGGGGCACATATATAGGGTGATGATAAAAATAGACTATTGGGGCTGGCCCCAGGGCATGGTGCTTAATTTCAGTGCACTCCACTTCAGTGGTCTGGGTCCACAAGTTTGGATCCTGGGCACAGACCTACACCACTCGTCAGCCATGCTGTGGCAGCGACCCACATATAAAGTGGAGGAAGATTGACACAGATGTTAGCTCAGGGCTAATCTTCCTCAGCAAAAAAAACTCACAAAAAAACAAAAAAAAAAATGATGAGGATTGGCAACAGATGTTAGTTCAGGGCTAATCTTCCTCAGCAAGAAAAAAAAAAGCTTGGTGGTAAAGATGATGCAGTCTATACAGAAACTGATATATAATAATGTACACCTGAAATTTACACAATGTTATAAGCCAGTTACCTCAATAAAATAATTTTTTTTAAAAAGAATTAAAGAAGTGGCACCATGACAGATTTTCTAAAATTAAAATGATAATAACAAATATATGAGGGGCTGACCTGGTCACATAGTGGTTAAGTTCATGTGCTCTGCTTTGGCAGCCCAGGGTTCCTGGGTTCAGATCCTGGGTGTGGACCTAGCACGATTCGCCAAGCCATGCCGTAGTGGTGTCCCACATACAAAATAGATGTTAGCTCTGGTTAGCACAGATATTAGCTCAGGGCCAATCTTCCTCACACAGAAAAAGAGGAAGGTTCAGGGCAAGTCTTCCTCACACACACACACAGAGAAATATTATGAACAACATTATGCCAATATGTTTAAGAACTTAAGTAGAATTAACAATTCCATGAAAGAGAGAGATTACCAAATTGACATAGAAAGAAACAAAATATCTGAATATTCCTATCTTCTGAGGAAATGAAGTTCTTAATTTGAAACTGCCCACAAAGAACTCCAGGCTCAGATGGCTTTATTACTAAATTCGGTTTAACATTTAAGGACAGAATAATGCCAATATAACAAAAACTCTTTGAGGAAAAAGAATGAAGTTGGACCCTTACCTTATACCATAGATGAAATTTAACTCAAAGTGGATCGAGGACATGAGAATGAGAACTGGAATTATGAAAGCCCTTAGAAGAAAATACAAGGGCAAAGGTTTGGATTTGGCACATTTCTTGGATACAACACCGAAAGCACAGGTAACAGAAGAAAAAACAGTTAAATGAGACTATGTCAAAATTTTAAAATTTTGTTCATTAAAAAACACTATCAACAGAGTGAAAAGGCAACCCACAGAATAGGTGAAAATAGTGGCTGGCTGGGTGGCATAAGGGTTAAGTTTGTGCACTCTGCTTTGGCAGCCCAGGGTTTGCGGGTTTGGATCCTGGGCACAGACCTACATACCACTCATCAAGCCATGCTCTGGTGGCATCCCACATACAAAATAGAGGAAGACGCACAATGTTAGCTCAGCGACAATCTTCCTCAAGCCCAAAAAAAAGAATAGGTGAAAATATTTATAAATCATGTATCTGGTAAGGGGTTAGTATCCAGAATATATATAAAGAACTGCAACAATCAACAATTTTTTTTTAAAAGCCTGACTTTAAAAATGGGCAAAGGACTTGAAAAAATATTGCTCCAAAGAAGATATGCAAATATCCAACAAACACATGAAAAGATGCTCAACATCACTAATCACTAGGGAAATGCAAGTCAAAACCACAATGAGATATGGCCTCATACCCATTACGATGGTTGTTATTAAAAAAAGAAGAAGAAGAAAGAAAGAAAATAACAAATACTGTCAAGTATGTGGAGAAATTGGAAACTTTGTGCACTACTGGTGGGAATGTAAAATGGTGCAGCTGCTATGGAAACAGTATAGCAGTTCCTCAAAAAGCAAACAATAAAATTACCATATGGCCCATCAGTTCCACTTAGGGATATATACTCAAAAGAATTGAAAGCAAAGACTTGAACAGATATTTTTACACCTGGTTATTCAGCATTATTGACAAGAGTCAAAAGGTGGAAACAACCTAAGGGTCCAGCAATCAATAAATGGATAAACAAAATGTGGTATGTCCATACAATGGAATATTATTCAGCCATAAAAAGGGATGAGATTCTGATACATGCTTCAGCATGGATGAACCTGGAAGACACTGTACTAAGTGAAATAAGCCAGTCACAAAAGGGCAACTACTGTATGATTCCAGTCATGTGAGGTACCTAGAGTAGTCAAACTCCTAGAGACAGAAAGTGGAATGATGATTGCCAGGGCCTGGGAGGAGGAGAGAATTGGGAATTATTGTTTAAGAGGTTCAGAGTTTCAATTTTGCAAGATGAAAAGAATTCTGTGGGTGGATGGTGGTGATTAAACAACAACGTGATTGTACTTAATGCCACTGAACTGTCACCTACACATGGTTGAGATGGTAAATTTTGTTTTGTGTATTTTATCACAATTTTTAAAAATCAGTCAAGCACATGAAAGGTACTAAACATCATTAGTCATCAGGGAAATGAAAATTGAAAACACAATGAGATACCACTGTGCAACAACTTGAATAGCTAAAATTTAAAAGACTGACAGGGCCGGCATGGTGGCATAGTGGTTAAGCTCACACGCTCCACTTCAGAGGCCTGGAGTTTGCTGGTTCAGATCCCGGGTGCAGACCTGCACACCTCTCATCAGGCCATGCTGTGGCAGCTTTCCACAGGGAAGAATTGGAAGGGCTTACTGCTAGGATATGCAACTATGTGCTGGGGCTTTGGGGAGATTTAAAAAAAAAAAAGAGGAAGATTGGCAACAGATGTTAGCTCAGGGCCAATCTTTCTCATTAAAAAAAATTATAAATAAATAAATAAAAGATTGACGATACCAAAGGCTGTAAGTTTGTAGAACAACCAGAACTATATACATTGCTGGTAGGGATGTAAAATGTTATAATCACTTTGAAAACAGTTGTCAGTTGTTGCTTTTTTCTATAAAGTCAAACATGACTTTTAAGCAATTCCATTTCTTGATAGCTACCCAAGAAAAATGAAAATGCAGGCATACCCTGTTCCATTGTGCTTCCCTTTATTGTGCTTTGCACATATTACACTTTTTACAAGATCTTCCACCGGAAAAAAGATGATGATTTGCTAAAGGCTCAGATGATGGTTAGCAATTTTTAGCAATAAAGTGACTTACTTAAGGTATGTACTTTTTCTTAGACAATGTCATTCAAACTTAGTAGACTACAGTATAATGTGAGCATAGCTTTTACATGCACTGGGAAACCAAAACCTTTGTGTGGCTCACTTTACTGAGATGTCTATAACTGAACCTGCAACAGCTCTGAGGTATGCCTGTGTCTGTATACAACTTGTGCGTAAGTGTTCTTATCAGCTTTCTTCATAATTTTCAAAAATTAGAAACAACCCAAATGTTCATCGACAGATAACAGGATAAACAAACTCTACTATGAGAAAACGATGGGGAGGCTGGGTCAGGATGGCGGCATAGGCGGACTCTGAACTCACCGCCTCCTGCGGACACAACCAACTTACAGCTACTCTGGGAACAACTACCCCTGAGAGAAAACTGAAACCGGATAAAAAGAACCCCCGCAACAAGGGACCATGATGACTGAGGTGGAAGAGGCAGAAATTCCTGTCTGGAGAGAAAGAAACCACCTTCACCAGCTGCGATGCCTCAGGGCTGGCTGGGAGCAATCCTAACGTAGGAAGCCTTCCCTGGAGGAGTGGGGGACACGAGCAGGGGAGCATTACCACTATAAGCATCTTTTGGAATCAGCACAACCAAGACAAGTCTCATAATATCTGGCTTTGCTGGCTATTAACAGCAATGGGGAATGCCCCCAGAAATGCTATCAGACATAAGAGAAAATAAAGCCAGCTCTTAAAAGGCCCATTCACAAATTCACCCATTTCAGAAAGCAACCTAAAATCACCATAAAGGAAGGTACACAGTGTTTTGGTGAAAAGAGACTCACTTGACAGGTTCTGGGTGCATCTCAGTGAGAGGTGAGACCGCCCCAGGGACTGAGATATTGGCAGCACTATTACTGTGACCTAGTGCAGGCATGCTGACACAGACACTGCCAGAAGCCATCAGAGTTCTTCACCTCACCTCTTAGCACAGAGGTCTGCCCCACCCACAAGAGCACCAGTTTAATCCAGCTCAGCCAGGGCAGGCAGCCCATCCTAGGGACTGGCCCCACCCAACAGCAAGCCCTTGGGCAACTTGTGGGCTGTCATAGGCTGAGTGCCTGGATCCTCTGCAGCCAAGTGTGTCTGCCCCTGCAGGGCAGGGTGTGCACAAGGAGCAGGTGGAGTGTGTGGGGCATTGGTGGAGTGTGTGAGGCCTCTGCAGGAGGGTGACTGGATCCACTCCAGGAGGTCGGGACATGTGCACAGGCCAGGACTGTGTTGATGGTGGGTGTGGCCCTGTGGGTGGTGGGACTTGTCAGCTGCAGAAGACTTGAGCTTCTCAAACAACCACATAAGGCATCGACTCCACTTTCCAAAGCCTGGAAGAACTGGGTTCTCTCATGCCTGGGGCCAGCCCCACTCAGCTGCAATCCTGAGAGAGATGGCAACAGCCTTGCAGGCTGGATGCCTACAGCAATTGTAAGCCCCTGGGCCTAGCAACCAGCCACGCTGGGGGCCCACACACTTAACAGAAAAACTGCAACAGGAACATGCTATTAGACCTTGCAGCCAGCTGTACTGGGGCTCCCCATGCCCAAAAAGTGACTGAAGGGTCCACAGCAGCCACATGCAGCTGAGAAATACAACCAGCCAGACAGGTGGACAGCTAGACTCCCTGGGCACCTGCAGCAAGAGCAACCCTGCCACAACAGAAGGACAAATGTAGCCCACACACGGGTCCCTCCTGGAATATTTGGAACTAGTGATGAGAGGGAAGCACACTGCTGGGCCTCATAAGCCATCTCTTACATAAGCCCACCTCTCCAAGATCAGGAGATGTAGCTGACCTACCTAATACATAGCTATAAGCACAGAGAATGAAGCAAAATGAGGAGGTAAAAGAATATGTTCCAAATAAGGGAACAGGACAAAACCCCAGAAAAAGAACTAAATAAAATAGAAATAAACAATCTACCTGACAAGAGTTCAAACAAAAAGTCATAAGGATGCTCACTGATCTTGGGAGAAGAATGGATGAACTCAGTGAGAACATCAACAAAGAATTGAAAAATATAAAAAAGAACCAGTCAGAAATGAAGAATACAGTACTGGAAATGAAAAATTCACTAGAGGAACTCAATAGCAGAGTAGATGATACAGAAGAATGGACCAGCGAGCTGGATGAAAGACTCAAGGAAATCACCCAAGCTGAATAGATAAAAGAAAAAAGAATTTAAAAGAACAAGAACAGTCAAAGGGACCTATGGGACAATATCAAGCACACTAACATTCATATTATAGGTGTCCCACAAGGAGAAGAGAGAGATGAAGGGGAAGAGAATCTATTTCAAGAAATAATAGCTGAAAACTTTCCTAACCTAAGGAAGGAAATAGACATCCAAGTGTAGGAAGCAGAGAGTGCACCAAGCAAGATGAACCCAAAGAGGCCAACACCAAGACACATTATAATTAAAATGTCAAGAATTAAAGATAAAGAGAGAATCCCAAAAGCTGCAAGAGAAAGGCAACATTTCATACAGAGGAAACCCCATAAGGCTATCAGCTGAGTTTTCAGCAGAAACCTTACAGGCTAGAAGGGAGTTGCAGAATATATTTAAAGTGCTGAAAGGAAGAAGCCTACAACCAAGAATACTCCACCTGGAAAGGTTATCATTCAGAATGGAAGGAGAAATAAAGAGTCTCCCAGACAAGCAAAAATTAAAGGAGCTTATCACTAAGAAATCAGTTTTACAAGAAATGCTAAAGGGATTTATTTAAATTGTAAAGAGAGGACCACAAATGGGAATAAGAAAATTATCACAAAAAAAGGCAATAAAATCACTGGTTTAGGCAAAAATATAGTAAAGGTAGCAGATCAACCACCTATGAAGATAACATGAAGGTCAAAAGGCAAAAATACTGGGGGCAAGCCCCGTGGCCGAGTGGTTAAGTTCACGCACTCCACTGCAGCGGCCCAGGGTTTCACCAGTTCAAATCCTGGGAGCAGACATGGCACCACTCATCAGGCCAAGTGAGGCGGCATCCCACATGCCACAACTGGAAGGACCCACAACTAAAAATACACAACTACATACCAGGGGGCTTTGGGAGAAAAAGGAAAAATAAAATCTTTAAAAAAAAAGACAAAAATACTAAAATTACCTGTTTCAATGACAACAGGGTAACAGATACACACACACACACACACACATGAAGAGGTTAGATATCATATCAAAAACATAAAATGTGGGAGGAGGGAAGTAAAAGAGTAGAGCTTTTAGAAAGAGGTCAAACTAAAGAGACCATCAACTCAATATAGATTGGTATAGATGTAGGTTATTATATATGAACTTCATGGTAATCCCAAATCAGAAACCTATAATCAATTCACAAAAAATTCAGAGAAAAGAACCCAAACATAATACTAAAGAAAGCCATCAAACCACAAATAAAGAGAGCAACAGAAGAAGAAAGGAACAGAGAAGAACTACTAAAACACTCAGGAAATAAAAGTGACAAAATCTCAACAAGTACATACTTATCAATAACTACTTTAAATGTCAGTGGACTAAATGCTCCAATCAAAAGGCTTATAGGGTGGCTTATTGGATAAAAAAACAAGACCCATGTATATGTGGCATACAAACAACACACTTCAGACCTAAACACACTCACAAACTGAAAGTGAAGGGATGGAAAAAGATACTCCATGCAAATGGCAAAGAAAAGAAAGCTGGGGTGGCAATACTCATATCAGACAAATAGACTTTAAAACAAAAACTGTAACAAGAGACAAGAAGGGCACTACATACTGATGAAGGGAACAATCCAACAAGAGGATATAACACTTGTAAATATCTATGCATCCAACATAGGAGCACCTAAATATAAAAAGCAATTATTAACAGACATAAGAGGAGAAATAAACAGTAACACAATAATAGTAGGGGATTTTAACACTCCACTTACACCAATGGATAGATCATCCAAACAGAAGATCAATAAAGAAACATTGGCCTTAAATGACACATTAGACCAGATGGACTTAGCAGATATATACAGAGCAGTCCATCCAAAAAACACATTCTTTTCAAATGCACATGGAACATTCTCCAGGATTGATCACATATTAGGCCACAAAACAAGTCTCAGTAAATTTAAGAAGATTGAAATAATACCAAACATCTTTTCTGACCACAAAGGTATGAAGCTAGAAATAAACTACAGAAAGAAAATCAGAAAAGCCACAAATTTAAACAAAATGCTACTGAGTAATAATTGGGTCAATGAAGAAACCAAAGGAGAAATAAAAAAATACCTAAGACAAATGAAAATGAAAATATGACATGCCAAAATTTATGGGATACAGCAAAAGTGGTTCTAAGAGGGAAGTTTAGGCCTACCTCCACAAACAAGAAAAATCTCAAATAAACAATCTAACAGTGCACCTAAAGGAACTGGAAAAATAAGAACAAAGCCCCAAGTCAGTAGAAGGAAGGAAATAATAAAAATCAGAGCAGAAATAAATGAAATAGACTAAAAAACTAGAAAAAAATCAATGAAACCAAGAGCTGGTTCTTTGAAAAGATAAACAAAATCGACCTTTAGCTAGACTCACCAAGGAAAAAAGAGAGAAGTCTCATATAAATAAAATCAGAAATGAAAGAAGAGAAGTTACAACAGACACTTCAGAAATGCAAAAGATTATAGGAGAATGCTATGAAAAGCTTTATGCCAACAAATTGGATAATCTAGAAGAAATGGATAAGTTCTTAGAATCATACAACCTTCCAAAACCGAATCAAGAAGAAATAGAGAATATGAATAGACCAATCACCAGTAAGGAGATCTAAACAATAATCAAAAACGTCCCAAAAACTAAGAGTCCAGGACCAGACAGCTTCCCTGGTGAATTCTGCCAAACATTCAAAGAAGACTTAATACCTATCCTTCTCAAACTCTTCCAAAAATTGAAGAAGAGGGGAAGATTCCTAATTCATTCTGTGAAGCCAACATTACCCAGATACCAAAACCAGACAAGGACAACACAAAAAAAGAAAATCACAGGCCAGTGTCACTGATGAACATTGATGCAAATATCCTCAACAAAATACCACCATCTAGGAATTTATCCTAGAAATGCAAAGTAGTTTACCATCTGAAAATCAATTAATATAATACACCATATCAATAGAATAAAGGACAAAAACCACATAATCCTCTCAGTAGATGCAGAAAAAGCATTTGACAAAATTTAATAACCTTTCAGGATTTAAAAAAACCCACTCTACAAACAAGGGACACTCACTCTGATAAATGACATCTCTGATAAATATACAGCTGACACCATACTTAATGGTAAAAGAATGAATGCCCTCACCCTAAGAGTGAGAATAAGACAAAGAGGTCTCCTCTCACCATTTCTATTCAATATTGTGCTGGAGGTTCCAGCCAGGGCAGTTAGTCAAGAAAAAGAAATAAAAGGCATTCAGATTGGGAAGGAAGAAGTAAAACGATCTGTGTCAGCAGATGAAATGATTTTGTATATAGAAATCCTAAAGAACTTACTAAAAAACCTTTAGCACTAATAAATGAATTAAGCAAGATAGCAGGATACAAGATCAATATACAAAAATCAAAGGTATGTGTATACATTTCCAATGATCAGTCTGAAAATGAAATTGAGAAAACAATTTCAGGGGCCGGCCCTGTGGCCGAGTGGTTAAGTTCAAGTGCTCTGCTTCAGTGGCCCAGGGTTTCGCCAGTTCAGATCCTGGGTGCGGACATGGCACCACTCATTAGGCCATGCTAAGGTGGCGTCCCACATACCACAACTAGAAGGACCCATAACTAAATATACAACTATGTACTGGGGGGATTTGGGGAGACAAAGCAGAAAAAAAAATAGAAGATTGGCAATAGTTGTTAGCTCAGGTGCCAATCTTAAAAAAAAAAAAAGAAAATTCCCTTTACAGTAGCATCCAAAAAAAATTAAAAACTGAGGAATAAATTTTAACAAAAGAAATGTAAAACTTACCTTTGAAAAGTATAAAATCTTGAAAAAGGGGGCCGGCCCCATGGCCTAGTGGTTAAGTCCACATGCTCTGCTTCGGTGGCCCAGGATTTCGCCGGTTCGAATCCTGGGCACAGATATGGCACCACTTATTAGGCCATGCTGAGGCAACGTCCCACATGCCACAACTAGAAGGACCCACAACTAAAAATACGCAACTATGTACCAGGGGACTTGGAGGAGAAAAAGGAAAAATAAAATCTTTAAAAAACAATGTTGAAAAAAATTTTAAATGATTTAAATAAATGGAAAAACATCCTATGTTCATGGATTGGAAGACAATATTGTTACAATGGCAAAATCCATAAATTGATACAGATTCAATGTATTCACTGTCAAAATTCCAGCTGACTTCTTTGCAGAAACTGACAAGGTGATCCTAAAATTCATATGGAAATTCAAGGGACTCAGAATTGCCAAAGCAATCTTGAAAAACAAGAACAAAGTTGGAGAACTCACATTTCTCAATTTCAAAACTTATTAGAAAGCTAAGTAATCAAGACAGTGTGGTTCTGACATAATGACCCACATTGAGAGTCCAGAAATAAACCTTCACATTTATAATGAATTGATTTTGATCACAGTTCCAAGACAAGTCAATGGAGGAAAGAGTAGTCTTTTTAACAAATGATGCTGGGACAACTGGTATTCACATGCAGAAGAATGAACTTGCACCCCCTACCCTCACACCATATACAAAAACTAACCCCAAATTAATCAAAGATGTAAGTGTAAGAGCTAAACCTACAAAAGTCTTAGTGGAAAACATAGGGGTAAGTCTTCATAATTTTGAATTAGGCAATAGTTTCTTAGATACGTCACCAAAAGCATGTCAACAAAAGAAAAATTAGGTAAATTGGGCATTATAAAAATTAAAAACTCAGGGCAGGCCCAGTGGCATAATGGTTAAGTTCATGTGCTCTGCTTCGGCTGCCCTGGGATTGTGGGTTCGGATCCCAGGCACAGACATACACACTGCTCATCAAGCCATGCTGTGGCAGTGTCCCACATACAAAATAGTGGAAGACTGGCACAGATGTTAGCTCAGGGCCAATCTTCTTCACCAAAGAAAAGGAAAAAAACTTTTAAACTCTTGTCCTTCACATAATATCATCAAGAAAAGGAAAAGACAACTCACAAAATGGGAGAAAATTTTGCAAATCATGTATCCAATAAGGGACTTGTATGTAGAATATATAAAGAACTCTTGTAACTCAATAATAAAAAATACAAACAATCTAAGGAAAAAATGGGCAAAAAAATTGAATTTCTCCAAATATGTACAAATGTACATTAGTTATTAAGGAAACGCAGACCAAAACCACAAGGAAGTGCCACCACTTCACACCCAATAAGATGACTATAATCTTAAAGATAGTAACAGAGACGGTGAAAAGGTAGAGAAGTTGGAACCCTCCTACATTACCAGTGGGCATGTAAAATGGTGCACTCCCTCGGAAGCGGTACGGCAGTTCCTCAAACAGTCAAACAGAGAGTTACCACATGGCCTAGGAGTTCCACCTCTAGATATACATCTCAAAGAAATGAAAACCAGTGTCCACACGGTCAGTTGTACACAAATGCTGCAGCAGCATTATTCATAAGAGAAAAAAGTGGCAATTAATAACAACGGTTATTAATTGATGAATGATTAAGTAAAATGTGGTCTGGCTCTCCAATGGGATATTATTTGGCAATAGAAAGAAATGAAGCATTTATGCATGATACAACTTGGATAAATCTTAAAAATATTGTGCTTAGTGAAAGAAGCCAGCTTCAAAGGACCACATATTGCATGATTCCATTTATATAAAATGTCTAAAATTGTCAATTCCATAGGGATAGAAAGTAAATCATTGTGTGTCCAGGGCTGGAAAAGTTGAGGGTAAATGTGGAGTGACTGTTAATGGATGGAAGTTTCCTTTTGAAGTGAAATGTCCTAAAATTGATTGTGGTGATGGTTGCACAACTCTAAGGACATAGTAAAAGCCATGAAATTGTTCACTTTAACTGGCAAATTATATGGCACCTGAATAATATCTCAATAAAGCTATTATGAAAAAGAAAAAATTGAGCAAAAAATTCAATAATTCACTACAGTAGCAGAATGAAAGAGAAAAATATAATTTTCTCAATAGATGAAAAGCAAAGTAAAATTGAACACCCTTTTATAATTATAAAAAAAAAAAACAAAGACACTGTCTTAGTCAACAAGTAATTGACAGGAACTTCTTTTCTGACCTGATAAACGGCATCTACTAAAAAAAAACCTAAAATAAAACCTACTTAATGGTGAAGTACGAAATTCTTTCACCCCAAGATTGTCAATAAGGTGGGATGTTCACTTCCATCACTTCTCTTCATCTTTCTGGAGGGCCTATCTTGTGCAATAAAGTAAGAAAAAGAAAGGCTCACAGGCTGGAAAGAAAGAAGTAAAACTCTTTATTCACAGAAAGACATCCTAAGGAACTGTGTATGTAAGAAATCCTAAGGAATGTGCAAAAAGGCTTGTAGGACTAGTAAGTGATATAAACAAGAACGTATGATACAAGGTCAATATAAAAAAGCCAATTGTATTTTTGCATATGGGCAACAAATAATTAGAAAATGAATATCATTTATAATATGCAAAATGAAATACTTGGGAATAAATTTAACAATGTATGTGCAAGGTCTATACACTGAAAACTCTAACACATTTCTGAACGAAATGTTAAAAGACCTAAGTAATGAAGAGTTATCTATGTACGTGGATTGGAAAACTCAACATCAATCTCCAGATTCAATGCAGTCTCTATCACTCTTCCAAAAAGATTTTTGAAATTAAAAAGCTGATTCTAAAATTTATATGGAATTCCAAAGGCTCTAAAATAGTCAAGATAATTTTGAAGAACAACAAAGCCAGAGGTCTTACACTGCCTGATTTTCAGACTTACTATATAAAGCTACAATAATCAAGAAAGTGAGGAAGAGTTCAGAAATACATTCATGCATTGGTAGATATTTGCTTTGGTGAATTGATTTTCCAGCAAGGTTGCAAGGTGATTAAATGGGGAAAGGATGCTCTTTCCACAAATGGTGCTGGCACACCAGATATCCTTATGAGAAAAGAAGAGGAAGTTTGACCCTTTTTCACTCCACCCACAAAATTTAACTGAAAATAGTTTATATACCTAAAACTAAGAGCTAAAACTATAAAACTCCTAGGAGAAAACTTTGGAGAATATCTTTGCAATCTTGGGATAAGCAAAGACTTCTTAGGATACAAAAAGCGCAAACATTAAAAAAATTAATAAATTGACTTCATCAGAATTTAAAGCTTCTCCTCATCAAAAGATAGCATTAAAGAAATAAAAAGGCAAGTCACGGACTGCAGAAAATATTCATTATATATATCTGACAGATGATTCATTACTAGAATATACAGAAAAACTTCGATAACTCAAGATTACCCAAATAAAAAACAGGCAAAAGATTTGAAGATGCATTTCTCAATAGGAAATCTCCAAATGACTCATAGGCACATGATAGGATGCTCAATGTCTTCAGTCACGAGGGAAATGGAAATCAAAGCTGTAGCAAATTCACTATCCGCTCACTGGAACGGCTAAAATTTTAAAAGGCTGCCAACACCATCAGTAACTCTTGGACCAAGTGCAGCCCTTATACATTGCTGACGGCGTGTAAACGGTCCATGCATTCAGGAAAGAGTTTGACATACTCTCATAAAGTTAAACATGTTGAGCACACAGCCCAGCAATCCCACTCCTATGTGTTTACCTGGGAAAAGGGAAAACACACATCTACTCAAAGACTTTCATGTAAATGTTCTTATCAATTTTGTTCACAATAGTCAAAACCTGGAAACAAACCAAAAGTTCATCAAAAGGTGAAAGGACAATTAAATTGTGATATATTCATGCAAGGAATATGAGTCAGGAATAAAAAGAATGAACTACCGATACACAACAACGTGGGTAAATCTCAAAAATATGCTGAATGAAAGAAGCTAGAGACAAAAGAGCACCCATTCTGATTCCATCCATGTGGAGCTCTGGGACAGCAAAACTAACCTCAGGCCGCAGGAAAAAACATCAGTGTCTGCTTGGTCCAGGCATGGAAGACTGACTGCCAATGATGCATCAACTTTTGGCGTAATGAAAATGTTCTGTGTCTTGATTTTGGTAGTCACTACAAGAATGTATTTATTTGTCAAAAATTATCATACAGTATACTTTAAATGAGTGCATTTTTATATGCAAATTAACTTCAAAACGTTTATTCTAAAAAGCAAATGTGTATAATATTTACAGAACATTAAAATAATTTAAATAATTTAAATAGAGCAACAAGAGATCCTTGAAATAATTTTAGGGCTGCTCTTCTTTTGAAGAAGAGGCACACAGCATCTCTATTTGGACAAAACATAGTAGAACATATTTTTATAAGCATGAGTGCTTTGATCCTTTGAAGTGATTTTAGCCTTTGAGTTTGAGTCTTGACTAAGAGTAAATCCTAAGTTCTAAATAAAAAACACTCTCTTAAATTCTGAAAAAAGAAAACACTTTGGGGCCAGCCCAGTGGCGTAGTGGTTAAGTTTGTGCCCTCTGCTTCAGCAGCCTGGGGTTCACCGGTTCAGAGTCCATGCTGTGGTGGCATCCCACATACAAAACAGAGGAAGATTGCCACAGTGACAATCTTCCTCAAGCAAAAAGAGGAAGCTTAGCAAGAGATGTTAGCTCAAGGCCAACCTTCCTCACCAAAGAAAACAAAACAAAACACTTTGCCCACTTTCAAAATTTTTAACTGCCAGAAAGATTGTGGCTATGAGGTTACCTTGTTGTTGGAGAGAGGACAACATCAAAAATCTCTCTGCTTTCTGTGTGGTCTGAAGAGAGACATAACAGAGTAATGTGTCCTTACTTCCCTTTGTCTCAGTAAGTTACTAACAGATAGAAAAGTGTCCTTCAGAAACTATATAAATTAAGTTCATCACGCCTAAGATGTTAGTACTTTTTATAAAATACATATTACCTTGTTTATATATATTTCCTTAAAAAATGGGAACTTTTAATGCCACCATGATCACTGATGTATGGACTTAAATCTGGATGATGACTTCATTGAAATTTCGTACAGAAAGGCTCTACCAAAAAAATCAACAAGAAAATTTCATTTAGGAGCACAAAATCAGAACAGGAAATTAAGAGTGGACTTTAGAGCTGATTAGTTACTGAAAAAAGGTAAATAAAG
The DNA here is from genome assembly GCF_021613505.1 of Equus quagga. Lineage (NCBI taxonomy): Eukaryota > Metazoa > Chordata > Mammalia > Perissodactyla > Equidae > Equus > Equus quagga. The sequence continues at coordinate 1,700,054 of NC_060278.1, forward strand.
AATAAAAAATAAAGATTTTTTAAAATAAAGAAAAAGTAAATCTGCCTGAAAGCCACTTTACTCTGTGTGTGTTTCATATCATATATATCGTTCTGAAAATGATACCAGAAAGAAGTTTGGAATATCTGGAGTGAAGGAAGAGCAACAGAAATGTAAATATCTGGGTAAATATAATATATTCTTCCTCTCGAGTTCTTTAAAATGTTTGAGAGTTGAAAGCAAAACTTATGACATCATCTGATGAAGTTTTCAATGTCCATACGTAATGTGTAAGGCAACCACAACACAAAAGGAGGATGGCAAAAGACATATATGGTAGTAAGGTTTCTATAATCCAACTGAAATGGTAAAACATTGGTTCTCAGTAGACTGTGAAAAGTTAAGTATATGTATTGTAATCCCCAAAGCTACCACTAAAAAAGAAAAGATATGGTCAAAAAGAAATAGTACATTAAAATAGAGTAATAGAAAATATTCAAGTAATGCAAAAGAAGCCAGGAAAGATGAAACAAACAAAAACCAGAGAGAACAAACAGCAAACAGATAATAAAATGGCAGATCTAAATCCAAACATATCCATAACTTCATTAAATGAAAATGGTCTAAACACCAATTTAAACACAGAGTATCAGAATGGATTAAAAAATGAACCAACTATATGCTGTCTACAAGAAACTCACTTCAAACATAATGATATAGGTGGTTGAAAGTAAAAGGATGAAAAAAGATATACCGCTCACACATTAATCAAAGGAAAGCTGGAATAACTGTATTAATATCAAAGTAGACCTTCAAACAATGAAAACTACCAGAGATAACGAGGGACATTACACAGTAATAAAAGTTTCTGTTCGCCAAGAACACAGACCAATCCTACATGTGTATGCACCTGACAACAGAACCGTAATATACAGGAAGCAAAAGCTGAGAGCGCTGAATGGAGACAGGCAAATCCACAATTAGAGTTGAAGACTCCAACACTCCTCCCGTAGGAGAACTAGTAGGCGGAACCTTAGCAAGCATCTAGAAGAACTGAGCAACGCTGTCAATGAATTGGATCGAATTGATATTTATAGGATGCTCTAAGTAACAACAGCAGAATACACATTCTTTTCAAGAACGTGTGTAATATTCATGAAGATAGACCATTTGATCCATAAAACAAACTTTAACAAACTTCAAAGAATTGAAATCATACTAAGTATGTTTCTAAGCCATTCATAGGTCAAAGAGGAGGTCCCAACGGAAATTACAAATGAAAATAGAATGTACCAAAATTTGTGGGATGCACCTAAGGCAGTGATTAGAGGGAAATTTATAGCATTCAATGCTTGTATGAAAAAAAGAGCAAAGGTCTCAAATCAATAGTCTAAGCATCCATCTCAAGAAACCAGAAGAAGAAGAGCAAAATAAACCTCACACAAGTAGAAGGAAGGAAAAGAAGATCAGAGAGGAAAGGACCAAAATTGAACACAGAAAAACAATAGAGAAAAATCAATACTGATCCCTTGAAAAGATCAATAAAACCGATAAACCTTCAGGAAGACTAACCAAGAAAAAAGAGAGAAGGCACAAATGACCAGTATCAGGAACGAAAGAAGGGAAATCACTGCAGACTCTGCAGACAGAGGGATGCTGTGAACTTCTCTATGGGCATAAAGTGGAGAAGAGCAAGACGGACGGATTCCGAAGGGGCACAAGGAAGCTTTGGGAATGGTGGATACATTCATTTTCATAATTATGGTGACAGTTTCACAGATGTAGACATACATCAAAACTTCTAAAATTATACATTTAAATATGTGCAGTTCATTGTATACAAAGTATACCTCAATAAAACTATTTAAAAACAAACTTTACGAAACAGAACATTATCCCTTAGAGGTGGTTAGAGCCTCCATGGCATCCATTACCTACTGTCACAGCTGCCACCCCCCCGGACACGGAGCTTCTATTGTTCCTCCCCACCCCCCGACCTTCTCAAGTCAATAACTGTCCCTAGCTAATACTGCTAGCGTATATAATGAAATTATTTCTACCCACTTCTACCTCTTCCTCTATGCCCTGGTGTAAAAAACTGAAAGATGTCAATGTCTATTGCAGCTGGATTCACTGAAGAATAGTTTTTATCATCTAGTACCATCAATTATAGTAGACTGAAATTATTCAGAAGTACGTTCACCAGCAGAGTTCTTAAAAGTACCTGAATCAAAAGCCAGTTTGGGCCTCAGGGAGAATCCGCTGCCGTCATTAAGACTACAGACTAGAGAACTTTACCTAATTGATCCCAGTGGGATGGTGAAACCCAGGTGAGGTTCACTCAGTGTACAGCACATCTTGACACTCAGAGAAATGCAACCTTGGAACACATTATAGCGTGTAATTACAAGCTGGAGCTCTCTCAGGCATACTATGCTTGGGCACTGTGAGATTTACCTCTTTGCTATCATTTTTTGTTAAGCGGCAATATACAATTTGTATGTCCTAACAGCCCAGTAATAGCCTCTTCTTCATCAAGAGTCTGGAACAACATGCACTGACACCCACGACCACATCCCCATTTTCTTTTTTTAAGATTTTATTTGTTTATTTTTTCCTTTTTCTCCCCAAAGCCCCCCGGTACATAGTTGTATATTGACTTTTTGAGGACCTCCCTGGCTATTTTTCCCAGCAGCCATACCATTTTTACATTCCTACCAGCAGTATATGAAAGGTTCCAATTTCTCTGCATTGTCACTAACCCTTGTTATTATCTGATGTTTTTGTTATGTCCATCTTAGTAGGTGTGAAGTGGTGTTACACTGTGGTTTTGATTTGCATTTCCCTAATGATTAATGATGTTTGGCATCTTTTCATGTGCTTATTGGCCATTCGTGTAACTTCTTTGGAGAAATATCTATTCAAATCCTTTGCCCATTTTTCTTTTTTTAAAATTATTTTATTGAGGTCATATTGGCTTATAACACTGTGTAAGTTTCAGGTGTACATTATTATATTTCAGTTTCTGTATAGACTGCATCATGCTCACCACCAATAGTTGAGTTTTTATCCTGAATCCTGACATATGTATGTCACCATACATATGTGCCCCTTTACCCTTTTCATCCTCCCCCTAATCCCCCCCCTCTGGTGACCACCAATCTGTTCTCCGTATCTATGTATTTGTTTATCTTCTGCATATGACTGAAATCATACGGTATTTGTCTTTCGTTGTATGACTTATTTTGCTTGGCATAATACCCTCAAGATCCATCCATGTTGTTGCAAATGGCACAATTTCATCTTTTTTATGGCTGAGTAGTATTCCAATGTATATATATATACCACATCTTCTTTATCCATTTGTCTGTTGATGAGCACTTGGGTTGCTTCTATGTCTTGGCTATTGTGAATAGTGCTGCAGTGCATAAATCTTTTTGAATGATTGATTTCATGTTCTTTAGATAAATACTGATTAGTGGAATAGCTGGATCATGTGGTATTTCTATTTTTAGTTTTTTGAGGAATCTCCATACTGTTTTCCATAGTGGTTGCACCAGTTTGCATTCCCACCGGCAGTGTACAGGGTTCCCTTTTCTCCGCATCCTTTCCAATACTTATTTCTTATCTTGTTAACTGTAGCCATTCTGATGGGTGTGAGGTGATATATCTGACAAGGGATTAATTTCCAAAATATATAAGGAACTCATACAACTCAACAACGAAAAATGGGCAGAGGAGGGGCCAGCCTGGTGGTGCAGTGGTTAAGTTCGCATGCTCCACTTTGGTGGCTGGGATTTGCCAGTTCAGATCCCAGGTGTGGACCTACTCACTGCTTATCAAGCCATGTTGTGGCAGGCGTCCCACATATAAAGTAGAGGAAGATGGGCACAGATGTTAGCTCAGGGCCAGTCTTCCTCAGCAAAAAAAGAGGAGGACTGGCGACAGAGAAAAAAAATGGGCAGAGGATATGAGCAGATATTTTTCCAAAGAAGATATACAGATGGCCAATAGGCACATGAAAAGATGTTCAACATCACTATTAGGGAAAAGCAAATCAAAACTTTGATGAGATATCACCTTTGCCCATTTTTCAATTGAGTTATTTGTCTTTTTATTATTGAGTTGTAAGAATTCTTTATATATTCTAGATACAAATCCCTTATCACTATGTGATTTGCAAAAATGTTCTCCCATTCTGTGGATTCTCTTTTTACTTTCTCAATAATGTCTTTTGAAACACAAAAGTTTTTAATTTTGTCGATGTCCAATTTTTTCTTGTTTAGTTGCTTGTGCTTTTGGTGTCATATCTAAGAATCCATTGCTAAGTCCAGGGTCATGATTTCTAGGTTTTCTTCTAAGAGTTTTGTAGTTTTCAGTCTTACATTTAGTTCTTTGCTCTATTCTGAGTGAACTTTTGTAAATGATGAGATGTAAGGATCCAAGTTCATTCTTTTGCATGTGGCTATTCAGTAGTCCCAGCACTATTTGTTGAAAAGAGTATTATTCTCCTTCGAATGGTCTTGGTACCCCTGTCAAAAGTCAATTGATCGTAGATACATTGGATGAAACATGGAGTCTTTGGTGCCTGGACAAAAGCAGTTTTAATGAAATGATGGGGACAAAAGCCTAATGGGAACGGGTTCATGGCAGAACGGAAGGAGAGGAATTAGAAAGAATGAGTAGAAACAAGTTTTTTGAAGAGTTTTTCTAGGAGGAGGAGCAGAACCAATGGAGCCGTAACAGGAGGGTGAGGAGTCCAGATCCTCGCTAAAAACCTACGTGTGATCTGTCAGACCCGACCGTGGGCAATCCCAGAGGCGTTCCCAGCCAGGCCACGTGGGGGAAGCGGCCTCCCCAGCCCAGACTCAGTGCACAGACCCTGCGCTGCAGTCTCTGAAGGGAGCTGCAGGCAGGACTTAGGCCCCCGCCAGCCCTGCTCTTATATGACCTGCAGCCCAGTCCGGCGCCTCCCTCGGAGCCTCTTGATCTGGGGTCGTCAGCTGAGGCATCCTCAGGTGCATCTGCTTACTGGAGAAAGGAGGGGTCCTTGAAGACACCTTCTCCATTCTGACTCAGTACTCAGGACTTTCCCACTCCCAGGCCCTCCCCCCTCGCTGTCCCCAGCCCCAGGGTCAGCAAAACTCCAGGTCCAGGCTCCTTCAGCAGTGAGACAGTGAGACAATCCTGTACCCTAACCGTCTGACCCTCCACTGGCATGCTGCCCCATGAGGGAAAACAGAGCAGGGGAGGAGAGTCGGCATTTTCTCCAGTTCGGCCTCTTGCTTATACTGTTGCATTCAGTGATTAAAGCCTTCACTGCCACTTTCTTTTCGGCTTGTTGTTTTAACCAGCTGCTCTAATACCTGGCTGCTCAGCTCTCTCAAGCTCAGCTGAGCCCCTGAGAGTTTTTTCTTGATGGAAGACATTACCATGATGAGAAGGAGACCACGGAGAGGGAAGGACAGATGACACAGGAGAGAGAGAGACAGTTGCTGGGGTGAAAGGCAGAGCAGATCCTGTGCTCTGCCCAGATCCCCTCTTTAGGGTAAACATGCCTATCCCCCAGCTGCTGGCAATATAGGTTCACAACCATATCCTTCACTGGGAAATGCCCTCGGCCACAGGGGACTAGCTTGCCCAAGGCTGCCCCCTTCCCGATGACTGGCTGATGCAGGAACACAGAGGTTGGTTTTCCATCCCAGCTCCAGAGCACCCTGTAGGACTGGCCGTAACCGCATTGTGGGTCAGCTTCTCCCTCTGCTCCGTTCTGTCTACCTCACTTGCCTACATGTGTCTCTCAAGAGCATTTCCCAGTAAACCTCCAGAACACAATACTCTATCTGTTTCCAGGGAATAATCTAAGAAGACTGGAGTGGTCCTAGGAAGCGGATTCTACAGTGAGACTTTGGAACTGGATCCCTTGCTGGCAAGCTGGCCAGAAAGACCCCATCACTAGTGGTAGGTGGGGTATGGACAGATTCTGGGATGCAGTAGCAGTTCAACTGCGAAAGCTTTCACCCACAGTAGATGACACTGGGATACGACTGCAATAGGATGCGCTGGCTGGGGCTCTCTCTCCCTGGTGCTCGAGAGGTAGGAGGGAAATGACAACTAGAAAGACGGTGGAATTGGATGGCTGTCGCTAAGCACATGGGTTCATTGAGAAGAAATAATGACAGGCTCAAGGCAATTGATTCATCACCAATTCAGGACAAAAACGTGAGAGCCAGAGGGCCTCTTTAGCAGAGTTTTAAAAAATCCTAATCTCCTGTCGCTGGAGAGTAGACAAAGAGGAGAACGGGGCTCCGAGCTTAATCTTAACAGCAGCCCAGCTCAGAGAAGGTTGACATCCCAGCCCCAGCAGGTCTGTGCGTAGAGTCAGGGCCTCACAGAGAGGGGTGGGGCCCTGAGCCTCGGGATGGGAGGATCAGGACAGATGCAACCGAGGACTCAAACCGCTGGCCTGCAGAAGCGGTCCACTTCCCCTCATTAAAAAATAGTCTCTGCCCTTTGCTTTAAGATTTTGCAGAGGCCTCAAATGAGGCAGAGGCTTTGCGGAACGATGCTGTAGCCCTCAGGACCATCCCCACTTCCTCTCCCGGCAGCCAGACCAGTAACAGGGGTGAAGTCTCAGCACAGCCCAACCGAAGATGCCCTGGGCCTGCTGAGGGAGGAGAGAGACTATACACTGGAGGAGCTGAAGAATCCAGCTAACACACGCCAGCAGGAGCTGGGAGAATGTGCCTGGGATGGAATCCCGAGGGTACTGGATCGAGAGCAGCTGAACAGCAAGTTGGCTATGTGCGAATTTGCCAATTCGAGAGCACTGTCGTGTGATGCTGGTGTTAAGGCACTGTGAGGCTGGCTCCTGAAAGCTTGAAAAAGGTGATGTGCCACACGGAATGAAGTCATACTGCACAAAGTCAGAACACCCACAGGCTAGGTTGCACGTGAGGGCCCAGAAGACACTCTGTTTACCGAAGTGATGAGGAAAGAACTGGTGAGAGAGCTCAGTGGTGACTGTCCTCCCTAGGCCAGGCTGATGAAAGGAGACACCATTCTCAGCTGGGCCCCTTGACGTAGCAACAAAGATTGTAATTGCCGAGACAACAGAGGCAGGTGGCAGCGCCAAACCTTTGGAATCAAGGTGGGTGCAGTTATCCCAATGAAGACAAGGTCGGAGTGGCAGCTAGGGAAATGCCCCCCCAGAGGACCAGGGAGGGGGTTAAGAGAACACTGCGTTTTACTGAAGCAATTTTTAAAAATCAAAGGTTATCAGCAGGCTAAAGGGAGCTGCCCCAATAAGAGTCATGACCCCTTGCCTAGTTTGTGGACCTGAGCCTTTCAGATCCAGACCTTCCTGAGTGGATGAGAAGCCAGTGGCTGCAAAAGCGGCAGGGGCATCCAGTACTGATTCCCCAGTCCTTCCACAAAGACTGTGGCTGCTTACACAGGTCCCATGCATCGGTGAAGGGGGATACCTGGACTTTTGCAGGATCATTGGCTAGAGCCTGAGTTGACATTGATACCTGGGGATCCAAAACACCACCGTGCCTTCGCTGCTAAACTGGGGTGGATGGGGCCACGGAGTAAGTGAGGTCCTGGCCCAGGTCCAGCTCACAGCGAGCTCACTTGGTCCACAGATATACCTTGTGGTCATTTCCTCAGGCCCAAATTAACCATAAAACTGGACATACTTTTTAGCTGGCAGAACCCTCACCTGTAAAGATAAGAGCTATTGCAATGGGAAGGCCAAGTGGAAACCTCTGGAACTCCTTCCTTCCTCAGGAAGGGCAGTAAATCAAAAACAATACTGCAGAAATCAAGGCCACCCTCAAAGCCTTAAAGAATGAGGGCTGGGAGTCCCTTTCATAGCCCCATTTAATCCACCAGCCTGGCCGCTGCAAAAGCTGGATAGATACGGCAGATGACAAGGAACTGTGGCAACCTAACCAAGTGGGCGCCCCGAGCGGCTGCTGTGCTGGGTGTGGCGTCTCCGCTGAAGCACGTGGGCGCAGCGCCTGCACGTGCATGTGGCCAGTGCCCTGGCAAGCATGTTCCACTCCATCCCCATCAGAAAGAAGGACTCCAAGCAGTTAACCTTCACAGAGACGGGAAGCAATACACATTTCAGGCTTGCCCCAGGATTATGTTAGCTCCCCTGTCTTCCATCACATTATAGTGAAAGGGACCTGGACAGTCCACAGAATAAGCCATTGGCCCACTAGATTGATGACATGGTACTAGTCAGACGAGAGGAAGAAAAGATGGCTAGTACACTGGAGACTTTGGTAAGATACATGCAATCTAGAGGGTGGGAGGTAAGCCTGTGAAGGTTTGGGAACCTGCTCCATCTGAGAGGTGTTTAGGGGTTGAGAGGCCTGGGGCATGCTGGTATAGCACGCCACTAAGAAAAAAGCACAGCTCTTGGTAAAGCTTTCTTGGTTCTGGTGGTAGCCTGTTCCACACGTCAGACTACTGCTCCACTCCATGTCTCAGATGACGTGAAAGGCTTTCCATGGCAGGAAAGGGCCCTGCAGCAGGTGCCAGCTGTGCACACAGTCAGACTGCCTGGGCCCTCTGACCTGGCAGGCCAGGTGTACTAGAGGTGTCTCGAAGTGCTGGAAAAAGGCACCGTGGGAGCTTATGGCAAGCCCCATAGGAGACTCGCGTGTTGACCCTCAGGTTCCAGAGTGAGGCTGTGCACCGCTTCGAATAAAGAAGCTCCTGGCAGGCAACTGGGCCTAGGAGGGTTGATGCATCTGACCACATGACATCAGGTCACTCTAAGCCAGAGCTGCTCATTGTGACCTGTGTCTGTCAACCCCACTAGGTCATATGGTCATATGGAGGGTCCAGCCGCAACTCTTCCTCAGAAGGCTCAGGCACACCCGTCCAGAGTCGGACCCAGGCCAGGCTAGAGAGCACAAGCAAGCTGCCTGAGCTGCTGAGAATGAGGAGGAGGTAGCTTTAGAGATGCAAGGAGAGAGTATTAAGACAAAATACTCTTCAGGGGAGTTGAGGAGAGAATGGACTACGGAAACGTCAGATTTCCAGGCAACACTATGAGCTCACTTGACACTTATGCTAATTTGTGACAATGTCATCCATTTTAGGTCAGCGTGGGTTGGCATTTTCCTCTATCCACATCCAGTTGCCTGGGTATAGGTGGGGTATATTTTCCCAGGGCTGGCATTGTGCCTCTAAGTGCAACAGAAAGAGAGAGGGGCCTGTGAGGTTAGGGCGTCAGCCAAGGAGTCATTGTCATTATGGGCCATGGAGCCCTGCGGGTACAGAGGGAAACAACATGCACGAAAGAGTGAGGTAAGTGGAGTGGAGGTCCCCTTGGGGTTGAAGGGCCACCAGCATCAGGCTAAAGAAGAGAGTGAGCCGGAGAGACAGGTGGAGGTGACTGAGTGGGGAGCTCAAATTCCTGAGCATGTCAGAGGACAGGGTTGGGGTACAAGCCAGCAGAGGCTCTGTAATACTGACAGGTTGAATGGACAGGAGGGCGCCTAGCGGGTCGAGTGATAGGAATCTCTTGTTCAAGGGACACAGGCACTGACACTGACCTGCGTTTACCACAGGGTCTAGGAAGCCTTATGGCATTAAACTTTCAACCCGGCCCCTGACACTGCCTGTAGATTTCCTCACCACTGACTTGGGGACTTGGAGCGTGGGCTATTTACTTGTCTTCATCTCTGCACCATGTGACAGACCCACAGTTGCTAGACCATGCACCTACATCATAGGATTTGTCTGAGAATTAAATGAGCTAATATATATAAAGTGCTCAAAGTACTGACTGGCATATAACTAACTCTCAATAGGTATTAACCATCACTATTCAGAAAACAAATGAAAACACAAGGGGGGAATATATATCTAGAATAAGCAAATCTGTAGAGACGGAAAGTCGATGAGTGGTTGCCAGTGTCAAGGGGACGGAGAGAGCAATGGAGAATGACGGCTAATTGTTACAAGGGTTTTATTGGGGGAGGGTCACGAAACTATGGTGAAATTAGATTGTGGTGATGGTTGAACAACTCAGTGAATATACTAAAAACCGGAGAACTGTGTACTTTAAAATGTGAATTTTGTGGTATGTGAATACATCTCAATAAAGCTGTTTTCTAAAAAGTGAAATTAAGGAAGTTACCCCAGATCAAGCTCCATTGAGACCACTGATCTTGAGAACCCATGTTTATCTTCATCACTTTTCTAGGGAATTATTCTTTATTAGCTTTGTAATAGCCTATGAGTTGTTTTCACCATGTCAATGACAGTACCATACGTAGGGGAAACCTGAGACACATAAAATCACAGTACAAATGGTTATATGTGCCATGTGGCTTATAAGTGTTTATTTGAATGCATTTTAATTGGCGTCACTGCAGTTGGTGGAGAAGCAGTTTCTTCATCGTCTCATTCTACATTGGCTTCACTACTAGTCTGTCATCTACTCACACAGTGCAAGAAAACATGCAACCTAGAGGACGGAGATACTAACCCAAAAGACATATATAGAACGTTGCACCAACAACTACAAGAATTTCTATTCTTTTTAAGTACCATGGAGCCCTCAGAAAAGTAGACAAATGACGAGCCATGGATGAAATTTTAAGTTTCAAAGAGTGAAATATTACAGTGCATGTCCTATAACAACAGAATTAAATTCGAATTCATTAAAATCAAGAGATCAAGAAAAGCCCTAAATATTTGAAAATGAAACAACACACTTCTAAATAACCCAAGGGTAAGAGAATAAATCACAAGGAAAATTAGAAAATATTTCTAATTGAATGATAATGAAAATACAATATATTAAATTATGTGGGATGCAACCAAAGCAGTACTTAGAGGGAAATCAGTATTTAAAATGCTGAAATACAGTGCACTAAGAAAAGAAAAGAAATGTTTAAAGTCAATGATCTAATGTTGCAACATAAGGGGCTTCTTAGGAAAAGAAGAGCAAATTAAACCCAAGGTAAATGGAAGGAAATAAAAATCAGAAATGGAAAGCAGACAAATAAAGAAAATTAACAAAGCCAAAACTTGATTCCTTGACAAGTTTAATCAGATTGATAAACTTCTAGTAAGACTGATCAAAAAAAAAAGTGAAAAATATAAATAAAAATATAAATTCAACAATTTAGATGAAGTGAACAAATTATTTGAAAACACAATTTACCAAAAGGAAGACAGAATCTACTAAGAAAATGAAATTTGGTAATCAAAAATCTTCCCATAAAGGAAACTCCAGGCCCAGATGATCTCAGTGGTGAATTCTATTAAATATTTAAGGAAAAAATAATGCCATTTGTACACAAATTCTGTCAGAATAGAGATGACGCCAGCAAAACTTGTAAGATAGGACAAGAAAAGAAAATTACTGGGCCGGCCGGGTGATGCAGTGGTTAATTTACACGTTCTGCTTCCCGGCGGCCCAGGGTTTGCCCATTTGGATCCCGGGTGCGGACATGGCACCACTTGGCAAAAGCCATGGTAGGCGTCCCACGTACAAGGCAAAGGAAGATGGGCATGGATGTTAGCTCAGGGCCAATCTTCCTCAGCAAAAAAGAGGAGGATTGGCAGTAGTTAGCTCAGGGCTAATCTTCCTCAAAAAAAAAAAAAAAACAAGAAAATTACTGACCATACAGGAGACAGAGGCAATAATCCTTAGCAATAATCAGCAATTGAAATGAAAATGGATAAAATATCATAGCCAAGGGGGGTTTATCCCAGGAATGCAAGATTTCCTTAACATTTGAAAATCAAAGTAATTCCCTGTATTAACAGAAAAAAGAAGAAAAACTGTATGATCATCTCAATAGATTCAGGAATGTATTTGACAGAATTCATCATCATTCATGATAAAAACTTTCAGAAATCTAGGAAGAGAAGGAAATTCCTAAATCTGATAAAAGGCATCTATAAAATACCTATAATTTCATATTTGTTGGTGATTCCCTCAAAATTAAAAACAAGTCAAAAATGTCTGTTCTCAACTCTTCTATTTAACATTGTGTTGGAGGTCCTAGCCAGTGCAATCAGGCAAAAAATAAAAATAAAAGGCATATAAAATGGCAAAGAAGTAAAATACTTTTTACTCATAGAGAGCATAATTGCACATATAAAAAATCCTGACATCTACAAAGTATTAGCACTAATCAGTGAATTTAGCAAGTCTACAGATACAAAGCCAATATACAAAAATCAACTCTATTTCTACATGCTAACAGCAAACAAATGGAAACTTAAATTTAAAATATAATTAACTTTACAATAGTTTCAGAAATATAAAGTAAGAATAAGTTTAATGAAAGATATAGAAGAGAACTCTACACTAAAAACTAGGAATTATTGCTGAAGGAAATTAATGACCTAAATGGATGGAGAAATATACCACGTTCATGGATCGGAAGATTCAATATTGTTAAGATGTCAATTCTCCTTAAACATATCTATGAGTTCAACACAATGCAAATCAAAAGCCCAGTAGGCTTTTTGTAGTAATTGAAATTTGATTCTAAAATTTCTATGGAAAAGCAAAGGGCCTAAAATAGCCAAAAAATCTTGGAAAAGAACAAAGTTGAAGGATTACACTACGTCATTGCAAGATTTACTATGAAGCTACAGAAATCAAGATAAGTATGGTTAAATAAGAACACAGAAAAATAAATCAACGGAACAGAATAGAGAGTCCAGAAATAGACCCACATATATATGGTCAATTGACTTGTCAAAGGCACTGTGATGGTTTATTTGATGTGTCAACTTGGCTAGGCCAAGGTGCCTAGTTGTTCCATCAAACACTAGTCTACATGTTGCGGTGAATGTATTTTGTAGATATAATTAATATTTACAATCAGTGGACTTTAAGTAAAGCAGATGACCCTCAATAATCTGGGTGGGCTTCATCCAATCAGTTGAAGACCTTAAGAGCAAAAATTGAGGGTTCCAGGAGAAGAAACTCTGCTTGAAAACTGTAACAGAGAAATCCTGCCTGAGTCCACAGCTTGCTGACGTGCCTTACAGACTTTGGAACTGCCAATCCTCACAATTCTGTGAGCCAGTTTCTAAAAATCTCTCTCTCAGAGAGAGAGAGGATGTATAAATAATTTCTACAAATCAATAACAGAAATACAAACAACCATCCTAACATATTCTATGAGGCCAACATCACCCTGATACCAAACCCTGACAAGGACAACGCAAAAAAAGGAAAACTACAGGCCAACATCGCTGATGAACACAGATGCAAAAATCCTGAACAAAATATTGGCAACCTGAATACAGCCATACATCAAAGAGATCATACCACATGATCAGTGGGATTTATACCAGGGACACAGGGATGGTTCAACATCTGCAAATCAATCAATGTGATACACCACATTAACAAAATGAGGAATAAAAACCACACGATCATCTCAATAGATGCAGAGAAAGCATTTGACAAGATACAACATTAGATAAAAACTCTTAACAAACTGGTATAGAAGGAAAGTACCTCAACATAAAAATGGCCATATATGACAAACCCACAGCCAATATCATACTCAATAGATGCAGAGAAAGCATTCGACAAGATCCAACATCCATTTATGATAAAAACTCTCAATAAAATAGGTATAGAAGGAAAGTACCTCAACATAATAAAGGCCATATATGACAAACCCACAGCCAACATCATACTCAATGGGGAAAAACTGAAAGCCATCCCTCTGAGAACAGGAACAAGACAAGGGTGCCCACTCTCACCACTCTTATTCAACATACTACTGGGGGTTTCGGCCAGAGAAATTAGGCAAGTAAAAGGAATCCAAATAGGCAATGAAGAAGTGAAACTCTCACTGTTTGCAGACGACATGATTTTATATATAGAAAATCCTAAAGAATCCATCAGAAAACTATTAGAAATAATCAACAACTACAGTAAAGTTGCAGGGTACAAAATCAACTTACAAAACTCAGTTGCATTTCTATACTCTAATAACGAACTAACAGAAAGAGAACTCAAGAATACAATCCCATTTACAATCACAGCAAAAAGAATAAACTATCTAGGAATAAATTTAACCAAGGAAGTGAAAAAAACTATACTGTGAAAACTATGAGACATTACGGAAGAAATCAATAATGACACAAAGAAATGAAAAACTATACCATGCACATGGATTAGAAGAATAAATAGTTAAAATGTCCATACTACCTAAAGCAATCTACAGATTCAATGCAATCCCAATCAGGATCCCAATGACATTCTTCATGGAAGTAGAATCGTGAAATTCCTATGGGGCAACAAAAGACCCCAAATTGCTAAAGCAATCCTGAGAAAAAAGAACAAAGCAGGAGGCATCACAATCCTTGACTTCAAAATGTACTACAAAGCTATAACAATCAAAGCAGCATGGTACTGATACAAAAACAGACGCACAGATCAATGGAACAGAATTGAAAGCCCAGAAACAAAACCACACATCTACAGACAGCTAATCTTCGACAAAGGAGCTAAAAACATACAATGGAGAAAGGAAAGTCTCTTCAATAAACGGTGCTGGGAAAACTGGACAACCACATGTAAAAGAATGAAATAGACCATTATCTATGCCATACACAAAAATTAACTCAAAATGGATCAAAGACTGGAAGGTAAGACCTAAAACCATAAAACTTCTGAAAGAAAATATAGGTAGTACACTCTTTGGCATCAGTCTTAAAAGGATCTTTTCAAATACCATGTCTTCTCAGACAAGGGAAACAAGAAAAAACAAACAAACAAGTGGGACTTCATCAGAGCTTCTGCAAGGCAAAGGAAACCAGGATCAAAACAAAAAGACAACCCACCAACTGGGAGAAAATATTTGCAAATCGTATATCTGACAAGGGGTTAATCTCCATAATATATAAACAACTCACACAACTGAACAATAAAAAAACAAACAACTCGATCAAAAAATGGGCAGAGGATATGAACAGACATTTTTCCAAAGAAGATATACAGATGGCCAATAGGCACATGAAAAGATGTTCAACATTATTAATCATCAGGGAAATGCAAATCAAAACTACACTAAGATATCACCTTACACCCGTTAGAATGGCTATAATCACCAAGACAAAAAAGAACAAATTTGGGGGAGAATATGGAGAAAGGGAACCCTCATACACGGCTAGTGGGAATGCAAACTGGTGCAGCCACTATGGAAAACAGTATGGAGATTCCTCAAAAAACTAAAAATAGAAATACCATATGACCCAGTTATCCCACTACTGGGTATTTATCCAAAGAATTTGAAATCAGTAATTCAAAGAGACATGCACCCCTATGTTCATTGCAGCATTATTCACAATAGCCAAGACATGGAAGCAACCTAAGTGCCCATTGACTGATGAATGCATAAAGAAGATGTGGTATATATACAATGGAATACTACTCAGCCACAAAAAACACAAAATTGTCCTGTTTACAACAACGTGGATGGACCTTGAGGGTATTATGTTAAGCAAAATAAGCCAGATGGAGAAAGATAAACACCATATGACTTCACTCATATGTGGAAGATAAACACTTGGACAAAGAGAGCAATTCCTACCCAGGGAAAAGGGTCTGAGGGGTGGGCACAAAAGCTGAAGGGGAACACTTACATGGTGACAGACAAATAATAATGTACAACTGAAATCTCACAAGGTTGTAAACTATTATGACCTCAATAGAAAAAAAAAGACAACCAAAATTTTTTTTTTAATGGTCAAAAAAATATCTACAGGGGTGGCCTGGTGGTATAGTGGTTGGGTTTGCCCACTCTGCTTCAGCAGCCTGGGGTTCATGGGTTCAGATGCCAGGCGTGGAGTCACACACCACTCATCAAGCCATGCTATGGCAGCATCCCGTGTACAAAGTGGAGGAAAACTGGCACAGATGTTAGCTCAGTGACAGTCTTCCTCAAGCAAAAAGAGGAAGATTGACAACAGATGTTAGCTCAGGGCCAATCTTCTTCACCAAAAAAAAAAAAATATATATATATATATGTCTGTATATATATAAATGTCTGTGTATATACACACATTTATATATATACACACAGACATTTCACAAAGGAAGATGATAAGTCATCAGGGAAATGCAAAGTAAAACCACATTGAGACACCATTTTACACCCACTGCAAGTGCTAAAATTACAAACCCTAAAAGCATCAGTGTCAGTGAGAATATGGAGCAACTGGAAATCTCATACATTTCTGGTTGAAGTGTGAGACAGAAACCACTTTGGAAAACAGTTTGGCAGTTTTTGGAACTACCCCATGGTTTGGAACTACCCCATGAGCCAGTAATTCCACTCCTAGGTATTGAACCAAGGGAAATGAAAATGTGTGTCTACACAGAGTCTTGCACAAGAATGTCATAACTGCTTCATATATAAAGCAAAATCTGGAAACAACCCAAATGTCCACCAACAGAAGTAGGAATAAACAACCTGTGATATATTCATGTAATGCAATGCTACTCAACAATAAAAAAGAATGAACTACTGATACTTTCACAACCAAGAATGAAACTCAAAAATATTATGTTAAGTGAAGGAAGGCAGACAGAAAGTATATACTGTATGATTCCTTTCGTAGGAGTGTCAAGCATGGGTAAAATGGCGGGGCCAGCCTGGCGGCGCGGCAGTTAAGTTCACGTGCTCTGCTTCAGCAGCCGGAGTTCACCCGTTCAGAGCCGGGGCTTAGATTTGGCACTGCTTAACAAGCCATGCTGTGGCAGGTGTCTCACATGTAAAGTAGAGGAAGATGGGCACGGATGTTAACTCAGGGCCAGTCTTCCTCAGCAAAAAAACAGGAGGATTGGCAGCAGATGTTAGCTCAGGGCTAATCTTCCTCAAAAAAAAAAGAAGAAGAATGGGTAAAACTCATATATGATGATGGAAGTCAGCACAGTAATTGCCTAAGGGAATGGACATGCGAAACTTTCTGGGGGTGATGGAAATGTTCCATATTGTGATTCAGGGTAATGATTACATGTGTGTATACATTAATCAAAACAAATTGGATTGTATACTTAAGACCTGTGCATGTAACGGTGTATACAACTTTTTAAAATTCATAAACTTTTTAAGAGCAGTTTTTGGTTCGAAGCAAAATTGAGCGGCAAGTATAGAGAGTTCCTTGATACTCCCTATCCTCACACAGAAACAACCTCCCTGGGGCGCTATCAACATCCCGCCACACGGTGGCACATTTGCTACAGTCGATGAACCTACAGTAACACATCGTTATTACCCCAGCTCCATAGATCACATGAGGGTTCACTCTTGGTGTGCTACATTCTATGGGTTTTGACAAATGTGTAATGATATGAATCCATCATGTTAGTATCATACAGAATAGTTTCCCTGCCCTGCAAATCAAACCTCTGTGCTCTGCCTGTTCATTCCTCCTCCCCACCCAACCCTGGCAACACTGAGGTTTTTATTGTCTCCATAGTTTTGCCTTTTCCAGAATGTTATAAAGTTGGAATCATATGGTGTGTAGGCTTTTCAGATTGGCTTCTTTCATTTAGTAATCTGCACTTGTTTCCTCCATGTCTTTTTATGGCTTTATAGCTCATCTCTTTTTGGCACTGAATGATATTCCATTGTCTGGATATATCACAGTTTATTTATTGATTTATCTACTGAAGGACATGTTGGTTGCTTCCAAGTTTGGGCAATGATGAGTAAAGGTGCTGTAAATACCCATGAGCAGGTTTTTGTGTGAACAAGTTTTCAATTCCTTTGGGTAAATAGCAAAGAGCATGGTTGCTTGATCATATGGTAAGAGCATGTTTGGTTTTGTAGGAAACTGCCCAATCATCTTCCAAAGCGGCTGTGCCTATCGCTCCACATCCTCACCAGCATTCAGAGTTGTCAGTGCTTTTGATTTGGGACACTCTAATAGGTACGCAGTGGTATCTCATTGTTGCTAATTTACAATTCCCTAATGACATATGATGTTAAATATCTTTTCATATGCTTACTTTTCATCTGTATATCTTCTTTAGTAAGGTGTCTCCTGAGGACTTCGGCCCATTTTTCAAAGGGCCATTGTTCATTTTCCTGTCGTTGAGTTTTAAAAGTTCCTTGTATATTTTGGATAACCATCCTTTATCAGATGTGTTTTACAAATATCTTCTCCCAGTCTGTGGCTTATCTTCTCATTCTCTTGACATTGTTCTTTCGCAGAATGGAAGTTTCTAATTTTAATGAAATCTAGCTTATCAATTATTTCTTTCGTGGATGTGCCTTTGATGTCGTATCTAAAAAGTCGTTGCCACACCCAAGGTCATCTAGGTTTCCTCTTGCATCACCTTCTAGGAATTCTATTGTTTTGTGTTTTACGTTCAGGTCTACATTTAGATACCTTCTGAGTTAATTTTTGTGAAGGGTGTAAGGTCTGTGTCCAAATTCATTTTCTTGCATGTGGAAGTTCAGTTTTGTCAGCACCGTTTGTTGAGCAGACTGTCTCTTCTCCATTCTCTTGCCTCTGCTCCTGTGTCAAAGACTAGTTGACTATAGCTATGTGGGTCTAGCTCTGGCCTCTCCATTCTCTTCCACTGATCTATTTGTCTATTCCTTCAGCAATATCACACTGTCTTCATTATGATAGCTTTATAGTAATTCTTGAAATTGAGGAATGTCTGTCCTCCAACTTTGTCTTTTTCCTTTGATACTGAGTTGGCCATTCTGGGTTTTTTGCCTCTCCATATAAAATTTAGAATCAGTTTGTCAGTATCCATATTTTTAACCAAATAACTTGCTTGGATTTTGATTGGAATTGTGTTGAATCTATAGGTCAAGTTGGGAAGAACTGACATCTTGACAATATTGAGTCTTTCTATCCATGAATATGCAATATGCCTCCATTTATTTAGTTCTTTGATTTCTTTCATCAGAGTTTTGTAGTTTTCCTCATATAGATCTTGTACATATTTTGATAGAATTTATACCTATTTCATTTATTTTGCATGCTAATGTAATTGGTAATGTGTTTTTAATTTCAAATTCCACTTGTTCATTGCTGATATGTAGGAAAGCAATTGACTTTTGCATATTAACCTTGTATCTTGCCACCTTGCTATAATTGCTTATTAGTTCCAGGAGTTATACCTAAGTATTTCATTTATTTTGCATGCTAATATAATTGGTAATGTGTTTTTAATTTCAAATTCCACTTGTTCATTGCTGATATGTAGGAAAGCAATTGACCTTTGCATATTGACCTTATATCTTGCCACCTTGCTATAATTGCTTATTAGTTCCAGGAGTTTTTTTGTTGATTCTTTTGTATTTTCTACATAAATGATCACGTCAAATGTGGATAAAGACAGTTTTATTTCTTCCTTGTCAATCTGTATACCTTTTCTTTTCTTTTCTTGTTTTATTGCATTAGCTTAAGACTTCCGGTATGATGCTGAAAAGCAGTGGTGAGAGGAGACATCCTTGCCTTGTTCCTGACCTTAGTGAGAAAGCTTCAAGTTTCTCACCTTCAAGTATGTTAGTTGTAGGTTTTCTGTAGATGTTCCTTATCAAGTTGAGGAAGTTCCCCTCATTCCTAGTTTGCTGAGAGTTTTTATCATAAATGGCACTTGGATTTTGTCAAATGTGTTTCTGCATCTATTGATGTGATCATATGATTTTTCTTCTTTAGCTTGTTAATGTAATGGACTACATTAATTGATTTTCAAATGTTGAATCAGCCTTCCATACCCAGGATAAATCCCGCTTGGTCATGGGGTATAATTCTTTTTATACACTATTGAATTTGATTTGCTAATATTTTGTTGATCATTTTTCATCTATGTTCAAGAGAGATATTGGTCTGTAGTTTTCTTTTCTTGTAATGTCTTTGTCTGGTTTTGGTATCAGGTTAATGCTGGCCTCAAAGAATGAGTTAGAACATATTCCCTGTGGTTCTATCCTCTGAAAGAGATTGTAGAGAATTGGTATAATTTCTTTTTAAATATTTGGTAGAATTCACCTGTTAACTTATCTAGGCCTAGTGCTTTCTGTTTTGGAAGGTTATTAATTATTGATTCAATTTCTTTAATACAGGCGTATTCATATTGTCTGTTTTGTGAGTTTTGGCAGATTGTGTCTTTAAAGGAATTGGTCCATTTCATCTAGGTTATCAGGTTTGTGGGCACAGAGTTGTTCATAGTATTCCTTTATTACACTCTTAATGTCCATGGAATCTGTAGTGATGGCCTTTTTTCATTTCTGATATTAGTAATTTGGGTCAGCTCTCTTTTTTTCTTAGTTAGCCTGGATAGAGGTTTATTGATTTATTGACCTTTTAAAAGAAGCAGCTTTTGGTTTTATTGATTTTCTCTATTGATTTCCCATTTTCACTGTCACTGATTCCTGTTCTAATTTTTATTTCTTTTCTTCTGCATACTTTAGATGTCATTTGCTCTTCTTTTTCCAGTTTCCCAAGATGGAAGCTTAGATGGTTGATTTCAGATCTTTCTTCTTTTCTAATATATGCATCCAATGCTATAAATTTCCCTCTAAGTACAGCTTTTGCTGCATGCCACATATTTTTGATAACATGTATTTTCATTTTCAGCTAGTTCAAAATATTTTGCAATTTCCTTGAGATTTCCTCTTTGACCTGTATGTTTAGAAATATGTTGTTTAGGGGCCAGCCCTGTGGCTGAGTGGTTAAGTTCACGCTCTCCGCTTCAGCAGCCCAGGGTTTCACCAGTTTGGATCCTGGGGGCAGACATGGCACCGCTCATCAGGCCAAGCTGAGGAGGCATCCCATTTGCCACAACTAGAAGGACCCACAACTAGAATATACAACTATGCACTGGGGGGATTTGGGGAGAAAAAGCAGAAAGAAAAAAAACGAAATATATTTTTAAATCTCCAAGTATTTGGGGATTTTCCAGCTATCTTTTATGGGTTTCTAGTTTAATTCCCTTGTGGTCTAAAAGCAGACATTGTATGATTTTCTATTCTTTTTAACCTGATAAGGTATCGATTATGGCCCAGAATGTGGTCTATCTTGGTGAATGTTCCATGTGATCTTGAGAAGAATGCGTAATTTGCTGCTGTTGGATGAAGTAGTCTATAGATGTTAATTATATCCATCCAGTTAAGTTATGGCGCTGTTGAGTTCAACTATGTCCTTGTTGATTTTCTGCCTGCTGGATCTGTCCATTTCTCATTTGTAGCTTTTTGATCCCCTCTGATAATGTCTTTTAATTGGCCTATTTAGATCATTGATGTCTAAAGTGACTATTGATATAGTTGGATTAATGTTTACCATATTTGTTACTGTTTTCTATTTTTTGCCCATGTTCTTTGTTTCTATTTCTGTCTTCCACACTTTTTCAGCCTTTTGTGGTTTTAATTGAGCATTTTATATGATTCTATTTTCTCTGTTTCTTAGCATATCAATTATACTTCTTTTTAAATTTCTTTTATGATTGCCTTAGAGTTTGCGATACACATTTACAACTAATCCAAATCTACTTTCAAGTTACACTATACCACCTCACAGGGAGGACAGCATCTATTAAGAGCGAAGCATTCCTTATTCTTCCCTCCCATCCCTCATATTATTGCTGCAATTCACTTCACTTACACACAAGCATAATAAGTATATATATATATACGTGTGTGTGTGTGTGTATATATATTTGAATACATTGCTGCTTTTATTATTTTGAACATTTAACTGTTAGATCGATTAAGGATAAGAAAAGTGTTTTTATTTTACCTTCATTTAGTCATTCACCAATGTTTCTTTCTTTATGTAGATCTAAGATTCTAACCTATATCATTTTACTTCTCTCTGAAGAACATCTTTTCTTTTAAAGATTGGCACCTCAGCTAACATCTCTTGCCAATCTTCTTTTTTTTCTTCTTCTTCTTCTCCCCCAAAGCCGCCTGGTATATGGTCACATATTCAAGTTGTATTGCAGGTCCTTCTGGTTTGTGCTATGTGGGATGCCGCCTCAGCATGGCCTGATGAATGGTGCCATGTCTGCACCCAGGATCTGAACCAGCAAAACCCTGGATGCCAAATAGGAGTGCATGAACTTAACCACTCGGCCACGGGCCAGCCCTGAAGACCTTCTTTTAACATTGCTTGCAAGCAGATCTACTGGCAACAAATTCCTTCAGTTTTTGCCTGTCTGAGAAAGTCTTTATTTCTCCTTCACTTTTGAAAGATAATTTCACAGAATTCACAAGAATGCTTGGTTGGTAGGTTTTTTTCCTCTCAACACTTTAAATATTTCACTCCACTCTCTTATTGCTTACATAGTTTCTGAGAAGTCAGATATAATTCTTATGTTTGCTCCTTTTTAAGTAAGGTGTATTTTTCTTCTGACTTTTTTCAAGATTTTTCCTTTATCTTTGATTTTCTGTACTTTGAATGTGATATGCCTAGGTTTTTTGTAACTTATCTTGCTTGGTGTTCACAGAGCTTCCTGGATTTGTGGTTTGGTGTCTGACATTAATTTGGGGGAAATTCTAGTCATTATTGTTTCTGTTTCTTTCTCTCTCTCCTGCTGATATTTCCATTATGGGTATGTTATGCCTTTTGTAATTGTCCCACAGTTCTTGTATATTGTGCTCTATTTTTTCAGTCTTTTTTCTCTTTGCTTTTCAGGTTGGGGAATTTCTATTGCCGTATCTTCATGATCAGAGAGTCTTTCCTCAGCTGTGTGAAGTCTACTAAAGAGCCCATCAAGGGCATTACTTCTGTTCCAGTATTTTTCATCTCTAGCATTTCTTTTTGTTTCTTTCTCAAAATTACTCCCTCTACATTATCCATCTGTTCTTTTTTTTTTTTAAAGATTGGCACCTGAGCTAACAACTGTTGCCAATCTTCCTCTTTTTTTTTTTTTTTTTTGCTTTTTTCTCCCCCAATCTCCCCAGTACATAGTTGTATATTTTAGTTGTGGGTCCTTCTAGTTGTGACATGTGGGACGCCACCTCAGCATGGCTTGATGAGCGGTGCCATGTCTGCACCCAGGATCCAAACCAGCGAAACCCTGGGCCACCAAAGTGGAGCACACAAACTTAACCACTCGGCCGTGGGGCCGGCCCCCATCCATCTGTTCTTGCATGTTGTCTACCCTTGACGTTAAATTCCTTAGCATATCGATCATAGTTTTAAAACCTCTTGGTCTGATACTTCCAATATTTCTGCCACATCTGACTTTGGACATGATTCTTGTTTGGTTTCTTCACAATGTGTTTTTTGCCATTAATATTTCTCTCTGGATGTTCAAATAAAGAGTTCAGCCCCACCTTACGTGCTTCCAGACTTGCCTGCCTCAAATGTGATGAGTAGCCTGTGTTGGACTATGGGCCTGACCTCATAGAAACCTGGCTTATAGCGTACCAAATATTGAGACTCACTTAAATTCTCAGGTTCTCTCACTTTTTCAGCTATGCATTAACCCATCACATTCTTCAATCTCGTAAATCAAATACTTTATTCTGCCACCCAGCTATTTAGCTGACTTGCTCAGCTCAATTAGGAACTTACAAGGTACCCAAAAGGCCCTACTCATGCCTAAACTGGAATTTTTTCATTAGTTTCTTTGGGAGTCAATACTTGGCATCGTCTTCTGTCACAAGTGGGAGCAGCAGGAGCCCCTCCCCCTCCCTTCCACACCTGCATCTTCAAAGGGACCCTCCCATGGCATCCTGCTGAACTCAGACCAAGTCCACTCCCATCCTCCACCGCCTGGAGATGCTGGATGTAGGCTGTTTATGCCAGCAGAACTGAGTATTCTTTGCTACCCACAGGACGACAGCTGCCTCCCTCGATGGGCTGTTCAGCCCGTTCCTCATTTGGCAGCTGTAGAATAGCCAACCCAAGAGTCTTTGAATATGTAAGCCGAACCCACAGGAAGGGCTTTCCAACTGCTGACACAAAAGTCCTAGGGTGAGGCTGGAACGACCCTCTTCTGGAAAGGGCTGTTCTCTATGCTGTTGTTAACACACAATATGTCATCTTACAATGAAAGCCTTAGAAAGTGGAATGAATTCCAGTCCAATCAAATCAACAAATACTTGCCAATGCTCGAGTAGAAAACAATAATCCTAAATAAGACTTTTCCTGATGCCAGTGACTCTCCACCCACCGCCTGCTGGAGGGACTGTCTCTGCGGCTGAGCCTCCACTAGGGCTCTTGTTACATCCTGTTCTGTTCCTTTTCTGTCAGTGAGAAATATTGTTAGTTCCGCACAAGAGGATCCTCTATATGGGTTAGCAATAGAATAAGGAATCTGTGTGCTTGTGTCCGTGCATGAGAAAGAGTTTCAAATCAACCTAGTACATAGAATCCTTCCACAGAGTAATCAAGAGAAGCAGGCTAAATTTCTCATCAAGAAATTACCTGGAGACAGTGTAAAGCCTCTTCTGTCATCTTTTCTTCTCCACAACCACCCAAAGATGGCTTACGTCATTTCGATTTAAAAAAATAATTATCCTTGTAGCATGTGAAGAGTAGGGGTGTCATCAGCAGTGTGGGTCACAACCTTTCCAGCAGGTGGACCCTTGACAGTGTGGGGATAAAGTGAGCATGCCAATGACATGCTGCTGAGCGTCCACCTCAACCTTAACCAACTCACCTGACCTATTCTGTGCTCCTGAGTCTTAGACACTATAGGCTTTGGAGAACCATCCCTGAAAAGCCCCACTTTTTCCTGGACCACTAAGAAAAATTAGCTAACTGAAGGCACCCATGTGTCCCACTTTAGTGACGTGATGCCTTTGTCCATCCTCACATCCTCACTTAAAGCCAAGTCTAGGAGCAGTATCTTGAGTTCTTTGCCATTGTTCTCTCATGCTCTATTCCAGTGTTTCTCAACTCTGGCTGCACAAGGTGAGGATCCAGTTCTCATGGGGGTCACTATAGGCAGAATGCCTCCAAGAAGATAGATTATTTCGGAACAAAAATTGCAAACCTAAATTTAATATGTAACAATAGATATGACCCAGAGATCTGCAACCAAAACTATTGTAGAAACTCTAAAGCTCCAACCTTCTTCTCCATTTATCTAACTTTTTCTCTGTTGTCGAAAAAATAAACAGGTTAGTACACAATATTCCCCAAATTATTTCTTCACATTATTATCTTCACTGCCATGTATCTCCAGTCTCCTAATACTCTCAATGCATTCCTAGTCCTTCAATTGTTAAGACTTTCATTGTGGACAGTTCCCAAGCATATCTTCAACATTCTTAAAAACAGAGACACAAAGCTCCTCTCGCCATCCACTTTAAGAATAGAAAAATGTGCTTTTAGGGGCTGGCCCAGTGGCTCAGTGGTTAAGCTCGCACATACCGCTTCAGCGGCCTGGGGTTCATCAGTTAGGATCCCAGGTGCGGACATGGCACTGCTTGGCAAGCCATGCTGTGGTAGGCGTCCCACATATAACGTAGAGGAAGTTTGGCACGGATGTAAGCTTAGGGCCAGTCCTCCTCAGCAAAAAGAGGAGGATTGGCAGCAGTTAGCTCAGGGCTAATCTTCCTCAAAAAAAAGAGAAAAACTGTGTTTTTAATGATGCGTCTTGCCTCTTGCCTTCCCTTTCTGTCTCCCTACCCTCCCCACTCCTCCCTTCCCCCCACTCCCCTCTCCTCCTTTTCCTCCTCCTCTTCCCTCTTCACACTGTTCTAACCCTTTACAATGCTAGTAATATGTTCTTATGTTCTATTTCTACATATTTTCTCAAGTCATGCTTGGGTCCAGGTGCTTGAGAACTCTTCCCAGGAAAGACTGGTTCAGAGAAGCCCGAGGACAGTACAGTGTTTCCTCAGTAGGCTCTGTGGAGAGTCTAAAGGAAAGGGAATGCCAGGATAATCCAGACTGTTCGACTCCTCAGTCCCAATATGAAGCCATGACATCCACAGCTTGTGATGGACTGGTCTGGACCTTCTGTGACAGTTCAGGTGTGACGCTCGTGCTATTGGGTTCTTGCACACCAAGCCCCGCAGGGGTCCCATGAGTTTCAAAGGTAACTATCAGGTTCTAAGGTAATTCAGGGATCCCCAAAGTCCCTTCAGTGAGGCCTTAGTCAAGATTTGGGTATATTGAAGGGAATTATGCCCTGGTGACAGGTCGTGCCCACTGATGAAAACTGAGCAGTGATTCTAAACTCTGGAAAACCATCTGATTGCGCTTCAGGTGGGACTCAGGCACTTACATTTTCTAAAACTTCCTAGGAGATCCTCATGCACATCTAGCGTTTGGAACCCTTATCTTAGGGTAAAACCTACATCTTAGGATTTGTCAACTGGATGCTTTCTCCACCTACTCCCTGATCTGGGTCCTAGACTGGACACACGACTCCAGTTCCAACTCCAACTCCAAGAGGGGAGGGGCGCTGTGGGAGTACTGGGACTCAGGTCTCAGTCCGCTCTGGAGCAGGGCTCGGGGACGGGACCACGGCCAGCATTGCAGGAGGGAGGGTCTCACACGTAGGCTCTGCTCTATGCCTTGACCTAAAGGGAAACCCGTAAGTCCAGACTCTCTTCTCTCTGAAGTCCTGTCTTAAACAGACTTGGAGAGGAGTCAGCAGGAATTGGTTTCTCAGATGCTTGGTCATGCGAGGAGCCATCAGGTGGCATGATACCACAGTGGGTGAGGAGGCTCAGAAAAGAACAGGAAAAAGCAGTGGAAGGATTCGGATCTCGTCAAGATGGCAGCGTGAGAAGACTCTGAACTCGTCTCCTCCCACGAACACAACCAGGTTACAACTATTTTTGGAAAAATTACCCCTGATTGAAAACTGAAAACTGGATAAAAAGAACCCCCACAACAAGGGACAGTCCTGACGAAGGCAGAAGAGGCAGAAATTCCTGCTGGAGAGGGGAAAAAACCACTTTTGGGAGCAGCGGAGCTTCTCAGCTGGCCAGGCAGGAGCCACCCTAAGATACGAGCCCTCCCTGGAGGAGTGAGGGCCGGAGCTGGGGCAATACGGCTATAACCATGCTTCGGACTCAGCCCAACCGAGAGGGTCTTACTGTCTGGCTTCCCTGGCTATTAACTGCAGCGAGGACACCCCAGAAAAGCTATCCGCCGAAAGCCGGAAAGATCCGGGTCTTAAAGGGCCCACGCACAAACTCACTCATTGCAGCAACCTAAAATCACCAGAGAGAAGGCTGACAGTCCTCTGGTGAAACGAGACTCACCTGGTGGGCTCTGGGGGCATCTTGGTGAGAGGAGGGACCTCTCTGGAGATTGAGACATTGGTGGGGGGCATTGTTCTGAGCTGGTCCAGGCATGCTGACACAGACCCTGGTGGGTGCCATTGAGGTTCATCCCTTGGCCTGTTGGCCCGGGGGTCTGCCACGCCCACTAGAGCACAGATTTAATCCAGTTCAGCCAGGGCAGGCAACCCGCCCTAGGGACTGGCCCCACCTAACAGCAAGCCCTCAGGCTACTTTTCAGCCTGCATTGACTGGGTGCCTTGATCTTCTACTGGCAGGCGAGGGTGTCTGCCTCTGTGGGGCAGGGCCTGTGTGAGGACCAGGTGAACTGTGGGGGCATTGGGGCAGAGGTGGGGGCCTCTGCAGTGCGGCATCAGAGTACGCTCCAGGGGGTTGAGAAGTGTGCACGGACCAGGACTGTGTTAACGGTGTGTGTGGTCCTGTGGGGGGTGAGGCTTAGCAGCAGCAGAAGACCTGTGCTTCACAAATAGCCATAAAAAGGATCAGCCCCACCTTCCAAAGCCTGAAACAATTGAGTGCTCCCATGCCTAGGGCCAACCCCACTCAGTACACTCCTAAGAGAACTGACAACAGCCTTGTAGGCCTGAGGCCTATAGCAACTGTAAGCCCCTGAGCCTAGCAACCAGCTACACTGGGAACCAACCCAATTAAGAGGAAAACTGCAGTAGGAGTGTGCTGATAGACTTTGTAGCCAATGGTGCTGAGGCTCCCCAAACCAGATCTACAAACAGCTAGCCAGGGAAGGAAAGACCAGACTCCCTGGGTACCTGCAGTGGGAGCAACCCTGCCACAGCAGAAAGACACAAGTAGCCCACAAAGGGGTCACTCCTGGATCTTATGGTCTGGTGACGAGAGGGAAGCATACTGCTTGGCCTCATAAGGCATCTCATACGTAAAGCCACTTCTCCAAGATGAGGAGACATAGCTGACTCACCTAATACATAGAAATAAGCACAGAGAAAGAGGCATAATGAGGAGACAAAGGAATGCTTTCTGAGCAAGGGAACAGGACAAAACCCCAGAAAAAGGACTAAATGAAACAGAAACAAGCAACCTACTCAACAAAGAGTTCCAACAAAATCTCACGAGGATGCTCACAGATATGGGGAGAAAACTGGATGAACACAGTGAGCACATCAGCAAAGAGCTGGAAAATATAAAAAAAATCAATCAGAAATGAAGAATACAATACTGGAAATGAAAAATTCATTACAGGGACTCAATAGCAGAGTCAGAAGGCAGAAGAACAGATCAGCAAACTAGACGAAAGACTAGAGGAAATCACCCAAGCAGAACAGAAAAAAGAATTAGAACAAGAACAGTCTAAGGGAACTCTAGGACAATATCAAGTGTGCTAACATTCAGATTATAGGTGTCCCAGAAGGAGAATAGAGAGACAAAGGGGCAGAAAATTTATTTGAAGAAATAATAGATGAAAATTTTTCTAACCTGAGGAAGGAAACAGACATCCAAGTTCAGGAAACACAGAGAGCTCCAAATAAGATAAGCCCAAAGAGGCCCACACAAGACATATTATAATCAAAATGTCCAAAATTAAAGACAAAGAGAGAATCCTAAAAGCAGGAAGAGAAAGGCCACAAGTGACATATAAAGGAAAGCCCATCAGGCTATCAGTGGACTTCTCAGCCGAGACCCTACTAGGTGAGAAGAGAATGGCATGACATATTTAAAGTGCTAAAAGGAAAAAACCTACAGCCAAGAATACTCTGTCCATCAAGGCTGTCATTCAGAATGGAAGGAGAGATAAAGAGCTTCCCAGACAAGAAAAATTAAAGGAGTTTGTCACCAAGGAACCAGTTCTGCAAGAAATGCTGAAGGGACTTATTTAAGTGGGAAAGCAATGACCACAAATAGAGATTAAAAAAAAAATTATAACAACAACAACAACAAAAAACAGGGCAATTAGATCACTCGTAAGGTAAAAATATAGTAAAGGTAGCAAATCAACTACCTGTGAAGATAATATGAAGGTTAAAAGACAAATATACTAAAATCACCTATTTCAATGACAAGAGGGTAATGGATAGACACACACTAAACAAGAGACTATAAATGATTTGAAAAACATAAATATGGGAGGAGGGGAGTGAAAAAGTAGAGCTTTTAGAAAGAGGTCAAGCTAAAGAGTCTATCAACTCAATATAGACTGTTATATGCATAGTATATTAAAGAGGATCCTCATGGTAATCACAAATCAGAAACCTATAACAAGCAGGAAAAACAGTAAGACAAAAGAAATCAAACATATTACTAAAGATAGCCATCAAACCACAAGGGAAGAGAGCAAGAGAAAAAGACAGGAACAGAGAAGAACTACTAAAACACCCAGGAAAAAAAAGTGACAAAATGGTAATAAATACATACTTATCAATAGCCACTTTAAATGTCAATGGACTAAACGCTCCAATCAAATGCTGTAGGGTGGCCAACTGGATAAAAAACAAGACCCATGTATATGCTGCATACAAAAGACACACTTCAGACCTACAGACACTCACAAACTGAAAGTGAAAGGATGGAAAAAATATTCCATGAAATGGCAAAGAAAAGAAAGCAGGGATAGCAATACTTATGTCAGACAAAATAGACTTTAAAATGAAAACTGTAACAAGAAACAAAGACAGGCACTATGTAATGATAAAGGGAACAATCCAACAAGAAAATATAACACTTGTAAATATCTATGCACCCAACATAGGAGCACTTAAATATATAAAGCAACTATTAGACATAAAAGGAGAAATAGACAGTAACACAATAATAGTAGGGGACTTTAACACTCCACTTACACCAGTGGATAGACCATCCAAGCAGAAGATCAATAAGGAAATACTCACCTTAAAGGACACATTAGACCAGATGGACTTAGGAGATATATACAGAACATTTCATCGATAAACCACAGAATACACATTCTTTTCAAATGCACATGGCACATTCTCCAGGATTGATCACATATTAGGCCACAAAACAAGTCTCAATAATTTAAGAAGATCGAAATAATACTATGCATCTTTTCTGACCACAAAGGTATGAAACTAGAAATCAGCTACAGGAAGAAAACCGGAAAAGCCACAAAAATGTGGAGATTAAACAAAATGCTACTGAACAACGATTGGGTCAATGAAGAAATCAAAGGAGAAATCAAAAAATTCCTGGAGACAAATGAAAATGAAAACACGACATGCCAAAATCTGTGGGATACAGCAAAAGCAGTTCTAAGAGGGAAGTTTATAGCAATTCAGGCCTACCTCAACAGAGAGGAAAAATCCCAAATAGACAATCTAAAATTCCATCTAAAGCTACTGGAAAAAGAACAACAAACAAAGCCCAAAATCAGCAGAAGGAAGGAAATAATAAAAATCAGAGCAGAAATAAATGAAATAGAGACTAGAAAAACAATAGAAAAAATTAATGAAACCAAGAGCTGGTTCTTTGGAAAGATAAACAAAATTGACAAACCCGTAGCTAGACTCACCAAGAAAAAAAGAGAGAAGGCTCAAATAAATAAAATCAGAAATGAAAGAGGAGAGATTACAACAGACACCTCAGAAATACAAAAGGTAACAAGAGAACACTATGAAAAGCTATATGCCAACGAATTGGATAATCTAGAAGAAATGGATAAATTCTTAGAAAATACAACCTTCCAAAACTGGACCAAGAAGAAGTAGAGAATTTGAATAGACCAATCACCAGTATGGAGATTGAAACAGCAATCAAAAACCTCCCAAAAAATAAAAGTCCAGGACCAGATGGCTCCCCTGGTGAATTCTACCAAACGTTCAAAGAAGACTTAACACCTATCCTTGTCAAACTGTTCCAAAAAATTGAAGAGGAGGGGAGGCTTCCTAACTCATTCTACAAAGCCAACATTATCCTGGTATCAAAACCAGACAAGGACAACACAAAAAAAGAAAATTACAGGCCAATATCACTGATGAACATCGATGCAAAAATCCTCAACAAAATACTAGCAAATCAAATACAACAATACATTAAAAAGATCATACATCATGATCAAGTGGATTTCATTCCAGGGATGCAGGAATGGTTCAACATCTGCAAATCTATCAACGTGATACACTACATTAACAAA
Organism: Equus quagga; assembly: GCF_021613505.1. NCBI lineage: Eukaryota > Metazoa > Chordata > Mammalia > Perissodactyla > Equidae > Equus > Equus quagga. Next base: position 1,731,398 of record NC_060278.1, read on the forward strand.
ATGAAGAATAAAAATCACATAATCATCTCAATAGATGCAGAGAAAGCATTTGACAAGATACAGCATCCATTTACGATAAAAACTCTAAATAAAATGGGTATAGAAGGAAAATACCTCAACACAATAAAGGCCATACATGACAAACCCACAGCAAATATCATTCTCACTGGAGAAAAACTGAAAGCTATCCATCTAAGAACAGGAACCAGATAAGGATGCCCACTGTCACCAATATTATTTAACATAGTATTGGAAGTCCTAGCCAGAGCAATCAGGCAAGAAAAAGAAATAAAAGGGATCCACATTGGAAAAGAAGAAGTGAAACTGTCACTCTTTGCAGACGACATGATTTTATATCCGGAAACCCCTAAAGAATCCACTAAATCCACTAAAAAACTTTTAGAACAATAAAGGAATACAGTCAAGTCGCAGGATACAAAATCAACGTACAAAGATTGGTTGTGTTTCTATACACTAACAACGAAGTAGCAGAAAGAGAAATTAAGAATACAATCCCATTTACAATTGCAACAAAAGGAATAAAATACCTAGGAATAAACTTAATGCAAGAGGCGAAAGATCTGTACACTGAAAACTATAAAACACTGTTGAAAGAAATCGAAGAAGACACAAAGAAATGGAAAGATATTCCATGCTCTTGGATTGGAAGAATTAACATCGTTAAAATGTCCATACTTCCTGAAGCAATCTATAGATTCAACGCAATCCCTATCAAAGTTCCAACAATAATTTTCACAGAAATAGAACCAAGAATCCTGAAATTTATAGGGAACTACAAAAGACCCCGAATAGCCAAAGGATTCCTGAGAAAAAAGAACAAAGCTGGAAGTATCACACTCTCTGACTTCAAAATATACTACAAAGCCATAGTAACCAAAACAACATAGTACTGGCACAAAAACAGACACACAGATCAATGGAACAGAATCGAGAGCTGAGAAGTAAACCCACACATTTATGGAGAGCTAATATTCAACAAGGGAGCCAAGAGCATATGATGGAGAAAGGAGAGTCTCTTCAATAAATGGTGTTGGGAAAACTGGACAGACACATGCAAAAGAATGAAAGTAGACCATTCCCTTACACCATGCACAAAAATCAACTCAAAATGGATTAGAGACTTGAATGTTAAGACCCGAAACCATGAAACTTCTAGAAGAAAACATAGGCAGTATGCTCTTTGACATCAGTCTTAGCAGCATATTTTCAAGTACCATGTCTGACCAGGCAAGGGAAACAAAAGAAAAAATGAACAAATGGGGCTACATCAAACTAAAAAGTTTCTGCACAGCAAAGGAAACCATCAACAAAACGAAAAGACAACCTAACAATTGGGAGAAGATATTTGCAAACCATATATCAGATAAGGGGTTAATATCCAAAATACACAAAGAACTCATACAGCTCAACAACAAAAAAACCAACAATCCAATTAAAAAAGGGGCAAAAGATCTGAACAGAGATTTCTCCAAAGAAGATATACAGATGGCCAACAGGCATATGAAAAGATGCTCAACATCATTAGCTATCAGGGAAATGCAAATCAAAACTACAATGAGGTATCACCTCACTCCGGTCAGAATGGGTATAATCAACAAGACAGGAAACAACAAATGTTGGAGAGGGTGTGGAGAGAAGGGAACCCGTGTTCACTGCTGGTGGGAGTGCAAACTGGTGCAGCAACTATGGAAAACAGTATGGAATATCCTCAGAAAATTAAGGATAGATCTACCACATGATCCAGCTATCCCACTGCTGGGTATTTATCCAAAGAACTTGAAAACACAAAGGCATAAAGATACTTGCACCCCTATGTTCATTGCAGCATTATACACAATAGCCAAGACATGGAAGCAACCTAGGTGCCCATCAAGGGACGAATGGATAAAGAAGATGTGGTATTTATACATGATGAAATACCACTCAGCCATAAGAAATGATGAAATCCAGCCATTTGTGACAACATGGATGGACCTTGAGGGTATTATGCTGAGTGAAATAAGTCAGAGGGAGAAAGTCAAATACCGTATGATCTCACTCATAAGTGGAAGATAAAAACAACGACAAACAAACACACAGCAATGGAGATTGGATTGGTGGTTACCATAGGGGGAGAGGGGAGGGCAAAAGGGGTGATTAGGCTCACATGTGAGGGGATGGACTATAAGTAGTTTTTGGGTGGTGAACATGATGTAATCTACACAGAATTCGAAATATATTATGATGTACATCCGGAAAAAACAAATGAATAAATAAATTTTTTTTAAAAAGGCAGTGGAAGTGGAAGTAGAGAGACAAAGGGCAAACTCGTCAAATGCTCACTTCTGACATGGAGACTGTGCTTTCTCTGACCCTGGGAGTCTGGGTTTCTGTCTGGGACATTAGTAGAAGATGGTCTTAGGAGTGCAAAGAGCAAGTGATTGCCTACATCAATGCGATGTCTCACGGTCCCTTTAAAAAAATCTTTGCTGGTTGATTATGCTTGAAATTTCTTTAAGAGGAGCCCACGTTTCTTCTTCTACTTTGAGGAGTTAGGCTGACAATACAACAGCACCCTGGGAGGGTAACAGAAGTTCAAGTCATAATTTTGTTAAAAGCCTGAGCTTAGATCTAGGCAGTGGCTGGCAAGCTGCAGTCTGTGAGCCAGATACCACCCACTGCCTGCCTTCCTGTGGCCCTCAGGCTAAGAATGGTTTTCACATTTCCAAATGGGTGGAAAAGAAACCAAAAGAATAATATTTTGTGATGTGAAAATGATGAAATCCTTTTCAGTGTCCAGAAACAAAGCTTTCTTGAAACACAGCCAAGCCCGCTTGCCTCCGCACCGTACACTGCGTGACGGCCGAGTGCTGGGGCGAGGACTGGCATGCTGCCCCACTGCCTCACGCAGCTGCTCAGCCCACTGCAAACCACAGCGGCCCCGTTTTAATTCAGCAGCATTTTGAGTGCTATGCATATTGCCATAACATGACATCTTATAAATTTTTTATTACCAGTGCATGCCCATCATGTCAAGGCAAAAATGGAGAGAAAAGTAAACTTCAAATATTACGCTTTCAAGACGTAAAGGACTATGGATTATTTTGTCATTGAATTAGGTGACAAGGAATTGTTTGTTATGAAATGGCATTATAGCTGTCAAGATTACTGGACTAAGCACTCATAACAATATTCCCAACTCACAGGAAAGCAGTTGTCAGAAAAATTAGAAAGTTTAAGAAGGAATACTTCATCAGAGCTGAATTTTTTTCAGAAAAAATTTTCAAAAGTGAAGCTGCAACCAAAGTAAGTGTCCAAATGGCTTATTTGTTAGATAAAGAAAGTCATTTACCAATGATGAGTTAATTAAATCAAATTTAATTCCAGAAGCCAAAGAAATATATCCAGAGAAAATAAACTGGTTTAAGACTATTAACTTCTGGGCAAAAAGCTACTCAAACTTTTGAAGACTTAGGAAGAAACATCAAGAGTCAATTTCAAAACAAGCCAAGTGATTTTGAGTGGTTTTCCTTGGCTTTCGATAAGTCCACAGGTATTTCTGATACCGTTCAGTTGTTGTTTACTCAAAGAGTCAACGCCAGACTTCGTGACCTTAGGGTCACTGAGATTTACCTCTCTGCGGTCCATGTGGAACAATTATGATGGAAAACATTTTCAAAGACGTTGAGAAAACATTAATTCAGTACAGCCTGAAGTGGAATCTGCTAAGATGAGCTACAACTGATGGTGATAAAAATGTATGTGGGAAAGAAAAAAGACTTAGTTGGATAAATTTACCAAGTTTTTAAAAATGTAAAGTGTTTAAAGACTTCATTGTGTTCATTGTATTATTCATCAGCAGGTACTTCTGAGGAAATGGTTTGACTACTGTGTGTTTTTGAACTATTAGCTGCTTTCATGCACTTAATAATCTTCACTCTCATGAGTTTTTGTCATAAATAGAAGCAAATCCTTGCTTGCTCTCCCACACAGGAGTTAAACGGTTTAGCAGTGGTAAAATTTTATTGAGATTTTTTTCAGCTCGGGGTAAAGGTTGAAATTTTTCTTAATGAGGACTCTCGTCAACCACTATTATTGAACTCTGATGGCTTTGGAAATAAGCTTGTGCTGCAGACTTGATAATGTTTCTTGATGAATGGAGCCTAAAACTCTAAGGCAAAATTGAGCTTATACACACAACTTATACTGCAAGAAAGTCATTTTGATGACAACTAATGTTGTTTGAATCACAACTAATATCCAATTTCTTTATTCACTTCCTATGCTGCCAAAAATTTAAATGAGAAATGAGATCTCTGTCCCACACAGATTTGCAGAGAGTGTATTTTCTGGGCTCAACCTACAGTTCCAGTAGGATTTTTTGGACCTCAATGCACATGCAAAGGAAGTCCCATATTTCAAAATCCATCTAATTGTAAAGCTGAGGAGCCGCCACCTAACCTTCAATTGAAGTGAATAATCTACAACGTAGTAACATGCTAAAAGGCAAATATCAAGGCAAGAATATAATAGAAGTCTGTAAATGCCTCAGGAAATTAATATTCTCAATTAAAATCATACGCTCATGATTGATAACAGTATTCGGCAGTCCCTATTTGAGTGACAAGATATTTTCTTGTTATATAAGTACCTATATAATATCCTCAATTTTGCCTCTTAGCCTAAAAAGCCTAAAAGATTTAATATCTGGCCCTTTACAGAAAAACAGAAAAGCTGATCTAGAGGACTGCGGCGTCTGAAAGTTACGGGCAAGCCGCGCTGAGGGATTGTTTGCTACAGAGAGTTTGGTTAAGTATGAAGTCTAATTATTCTGATTTAGCAAACAAAGCCTCATCTGCAGTCACATTACTCTAATGAAAAGTGGAATTGGACCTGAGGCTACATTTTTCTGCTGTAAACCTAATACATACAATTTAGTTTCAGCAAACACCACCATCTATCTCACATCAGTGTTGTTCATTTGAGTTTTTATTAGTTTTGTGGTTTGGTTTGTATTTCATTTGTACATCTTGCTTTGTCTTCAGACATCAATAAGATTTATCCTCATAAGTAGTTTGTATCTAATGTGATATCTGCTCATATTTATAGCATTATAAAGAATAACCTTGTCGTAGGTCCAAGATCAACCTGTTTTTCTTTAAAAGGGTCCAGTTAACTATTTGAGTTTGAGGAAACACTGCCTTAAGTCGAACTTCCCCAACATCAGAGCAACTGTCTCTCAGTTGTTCACTGAGCACATAGGTAAGAACCCCTTAGTCGTCCCAGATATATTTTTATTTATTGAAAAGGAATGCTGTGAATAAACATAAATCTGTCTCTTTGGGACGTGGGAAATATTCCTCCCCAAGTGGTCATGGAGAGGGTGGAGTGTCCACAAGAGGCCGTGTGAGGCGGAACGGACCCCAGCAAGTCTGGTCTGGCCTCTCCCGCTGCAGCGGCTCTCACACTGAGCGCTCAGAGTCACCTGGAGAGCTCGACTGACATACAAAGTCCCAGATTTTTCTCCCAAAGGTTTTCACTCATTGTTCAAGAATGAGGCCCAGGAATATTCACTTCTAACAAACATCTCAGAATATTCTGATCTGATGACACATCAACGAGCAAATTTTGAGAAACGAGCCTTAATGTTTCCTGACCTTTATGGCTTCATTCTGCTCTTTTCTTTAGAACCCAGAGGACATTTCTTAGAGCTCCCAGGTTCTTTTTTCTACAAGAACTCCCACTGTAAGAGTTGAGAGATGCAGAAGGGCCAGCCCATTCCACGTTGGTACTTTATTAATTGTTGTTATAAATCCTAAACTACACTTGTTTGCTGAACATTCTAGAATATAGCAGTGCCTTGAGCTATTTTGTTTGTAACTAACTAGAAACTACCAAAGAAGAGAACTTTCACTTGAAAAATACAATGTGACCAAGACTCATTCTCTGTCAATCTAGTCATTTTTTTTAAAGCTTTAAACAACATAAACAATCTCAATAGGTTTACATTTCAGTGATTTTCTGAAATCTCCACCGAAGGTTCAAATATACATGAAAAAACCCTTGCTCCATTGCTGACAAAACAGATGAATGCCTTCATTTTAGATAAAAATCATTGTCCGGCACATGCTGAAATTCAGGGTGATGTACAATCTGTCCCCTGGCGCAGAAGGCTCCAGGCACAGGATCCGACACCCGCTGCCTCTGAATAATGCTCCAAAGGACCGAGGCCCCTACAGCTCAGGCCTCACCCCTAACCCCAACCTAAAATGCTGAAGCTCACGCGGCCGAGGAAACCAGAGAGTAACCAGTGATTTCTGCTGTGTGTGTTGGTACAAGTTACCCTCCAGTCCCCACAGCCCACTGCCCGTTAAAACATATACATTTACTAGAAACAAAACCTTCTTCTAGGAAGAAAGACTCGTAGCACTGGCAAATTACAGGACCAAGGCTCACCTGGTGGCCACAAGCTCCAGGGCTGTGAAGGCCAGTGCCGGCTCAGCTCCTGATGTTGGGGTGGCCGAGGGGCCTGGGATCCCGCCCAGTGTCCTCACCCGTGAACCTGGAGGAACAACACACCCACTTTCAAAGGAACCACGAGGCACAGCCCGCAGTGACGGCAGCATTTTCCCATTTCAAAGTGCAGAATGATAACCTCACAGCTGGTGGCCTGCCCCACAGGCCCTTCAACGAGCCGCGTTGTAACTGTGAATGACCTGTTCAGTCTTAGTTTCCGTACCTTCTGTTCACATCACTGTGGATTCCCTGAGCATGCTTGTCTCGCCGGCCTCAGTCTCTGTTGGGGAACCCTGCCTGACCAACTTTTCTGACCCGACTCCTGACTCACACATTGCCCTCCCCTCCGTGCGACCTCTGTCCTGGCCCCTCTCACACTCGTCCACAGCGCTCACTCACCGCCGTGCCTCTGCCGGTGTGGCCTCTGGACAAGCCCGCCCTCGGCAGCCAGCTCTTGGTGGGCGGCTGCAAGGCTCCCTGACTCCCAGCCATTCCCCCCGTGTGCAGCCCAGCACACACTGTAACAATGCCTCTTATGTGTCATAACTATGTCATGACCCTCCTCAGGACGTATGTCACCTCCCAACTTCCTTCAGGTGCCTAGCGCTCTGTACACAAACGAGTTCAATATATGCCCCCAAATGGTAATTCATTGTTAGATTGGTCATTCTTCACTGGTTTGGCTTGTAATTTGGGTTGGAAAAAGATGAGATGAGAGGAGAAAGGATGCAACTTCAGGAATCCTGCGGCATCCTGGAAACTCTGATTTTATCTCCACCCTCAAGAATCCTATTTCACAGATGTCTTAATATTCAACTCCACAAGATTCTTCCTAGCTAGATGGATTCCCTCTTTCCTTAATCAATAAACGTTTCACAGCCATACAAACGCTATTAACTGAAAGTATAGTTTTAGCTTAGTACTTTCCCTTATTACATCATGATTTATATTTGGAAAGGCATCTGTATGATTCATTATTTTATTTTATTTTACTTTTTTTAAAGATTAGAACCTGAGCTAAGATCTGTTGCCAATCTTCTTTTTTTTCCCCCTTCCTCTTCTCCCCAAAGCTCCCCACTACATAGTTGTACTTTCTAGTTGTAGGTCCTTCTGGTTGTGCGATGTGGGACGCCACCTCAGCATGGCCTGATGAGCGGTGCCATGTCTGCTCCCAGGATCCGAACCAGTGAAACCCTGGGCTGCCAAAGCGGAGCATGCAAGCTTAACCACTTGGCCATGGGGCTGGCCCCTGATTCATTATTATATACAGAAACAGTAATGTCCCACTAATGTGGCATCACAGGGAATGGCTCCATTCCATAGAAATGCAATTTCTGGATAAATGAAAATTACTTCCTTAAAGACCAGTCCTTTGAAAAATTTCACCATTCTTGATGGAACTCTTAATTTTTGAAATAATAATTAAATTAAACACTTCAATTCTTACATAATTGACTATCACTGGATAGCTTTCTAAAACATATGTAGATGCCTGCCTCCTTATACAATGGAAATCAAACATAACCTTTTCATTACATCTCTAGAGCAGCATGAAGAGTATTCATTATTGAATATTATAATAATCTAGTAATATTTTGCTTCTTAGAATCTTGTCACTCAACATTAGATTACCAGATGATACTTCACCGAGTATTTCACCTGCTGATCCCTTCTGATTTCCTGCATCTAATCAACTCCACACCAGCAAACCAAGCGATCAGACTGCAGGGTGAGAAACATGCTTGTGCGCTGTTGGTGGGAACGTAAAATGGTGCAGCTGCTATGGAAAACAGTATGGTGATTCGCCAAAAGATTAAAAATAGAATTAGCATATGATTCAGTAATTCCAGTGCCCAATATATACCCAAAAGAACTGAGAGAAGGTTCTCAAAGAGATATTTGTACATTCATGTTCATAGCAGCATTATTCACCATTGCAAAAAGGTGGAGCAACCTAAGGGGCCATCAACAAATGAATGGATAAACAAAATGTGGTCTGTACATATGATGGAATATTAGTCTGCCTTACAAAGGAAGGATTTTTCCCCAAGTCCCTACATTGTCCTGAATGGAGTGAGTTTTCTCCCATCCTGGTCATTCCCACCTAGATCACGACCTGTGCATGTCAACACCCACCCCATCCCGCCTCCTGCCCACAGTGAAGTCCTTTAAGATCCCATGCAGTGGCTCCTTCTGGCCCCTCTCTCAGCTCCCAGGAGGGTCAAAAGAGGAGAGAAGGGAATTGAGTAGGCCAAGATGGCGTGAGGGGAAAACCAGCTCAGGAGGACGACCAGGGGAGGGGACTAACAGCCCCTCAGCCCCTACTTCATGCTGGGCATGCCGACTCGATCAGCACACGTGCACAAGTGTATATATTACTACTCCACTGGTGAGTGTCTGTTGCCAAATGCTGAAAATGAGTGAAATGAGAGAAACGCTGTTGTGAGTTCATTGTTCTCACATTGTATCCTTCCTTCTTTGTTGGGGATGGGGAGGTTAAAAAAAGGAAGGAAATTCTGACATATGCTACCACATAGAGGAAACTTGAGGACAGTATGTTAAGTGAAATAAGCCAGTCAGAAAAGACAAATACTGAACAGTTCCACTTATATGGAGTACCTGGAATAGTCAAACTCAAAGAGATGGGCAGAGGGGTTGGTTGCTAGGGGTTGGGAGAGGGGAAAATGAGAGTTGTTGTCTAATGGGTACAGAGTTTCAAGTTTGTAAAATGAAAAAAGTCCTGGAGATTGGTTACACAACAATGCAAATGTACTTAACATTACTCAACTGAACACTGAAAAATGGGTAAAATGAGGGGCTGGCCTGCTGGCGTAGCAGTTAAGTTCACCAGCTCTGCTTTGGTGGCCCAGTGTGTATGGGTTCAGATCCTGGGCACAGACCTACATACTGCTCATCAAGCCATGCTGTGGCAGCATCCCACATACAAAAGAGAGGAAGACTGGCACAGATCTTCCTCACACACACAAAAAAGGTTAAAATGGTAAATTTTATGTTATGGGTACTTTACCACAATTAAAAATAAATTTTAAGAATGAGTTAGGAACATGCATTAATTCATTCAGTAGATATTTCTTCTGTGCCTACTATGTGTCAGACCCTGTTCTTGGAGCCAGGGCCAAAGTGCTGAACAAAGCAGCCGTGCCCTTGCTGGCCGTGTGGGTGCAGAGTCCATGAGGGTGCACAGCTCTGCCATCTGCCTGATACAGGGCAGCATTTTAGGATACTGGTTTTCACAAAATAAATGATTTACTCATATATGTGCAACCCGGTCTACTTAGATGAAGAATATATCTGAAGTTTAAATATCTTAATTCTAAAAGAGCATAATGATTAAAGTTTAAAAACTGACCTATTGCCAACATCCTCTGAGTGTGTTCGCTTAGTTTTTCTTTCCGTTCTGTAGATTAAGGAGTGGGACGTGAGAGACTAAATACACAGACAGACAGTGGCCAGACTGCATACGAAATAAGACATCACTGCACCCTACCACAACTGCCAGGACAGCAGCCTCTCCTCAAAGCCAGGCCCAGGAGGCCAGCCTGCTGGCAGACAGACTTACAGGACGCCGGACTGCTATCACCAGTGACAATGCAGGCAGCTAAACAAAAACTTCTGTAACAGTCAACCTGAAATGGCCAGGACTTGATCAATAACTGACGGCTTCCCTAATGTTTGGCCCTGCTTCCAATTTAGGAACAACCAGAGAAAGCCAAATATACACTCCTAACCAATCCCACAGGACGCCCTGCCTCAGCCTGCCTACAGCTTCCCCAGGCCAACAGCCTCCCACCCAGCACACCCAAGGCCTCTCCTCACACAATATAAAGCTTTCCCATCCTCTGTCTGCCTTCGAGTCTCTCCAAAATGTGAGAACATGGTTGGCTGCCTTCTGCAGCAAACTCAGGAAAAACAGCTTTTGCTTTGCTCATTTCCTCTGTCTTTGTTTACTTCCACAGATGTTTACTATATAATTACAAACTGCTATTCAACCTTTTAAAACAGCTAATAACTACCGAAGATAACTGTTGCAGCTACTGGGTTACTATCAAGATCACTGTCCTGTCCCGTTACTGTCTCCACCTAGCTGCCACGACATTGACCAGTCATCCAGCAGCTGGCACAATCACTATGGGCCTGCCCTGGATCCAATAGTTCTTTCATTATTACAGTGGTATAATTTTTAACAACAGATGATCATTTGAAAAATTCTTTTAGAACAATTCCTTTGCCATTTAGACTCCTGGTCAAATGATCTTTTTCTTTTCTTTCTTTTTTGTTTTGGTGAGGAAGATTGGCCCTGAGCTAACATCTGTGCCAATCTTCCTCTATTTTGTATGCGGGATGCCACCACAGCATGGCTTGACAAGCCATGTATAGGTCCATACCTGGGATCCAAACCCACCAACCCCGGGCTGCTGAAGCGGTGTGTGCAAACTTAACCACTACACCACCTGGTTACATGATCTTTGACTGTACTTACCTCAGACATTGAGTAATGTCTTCCATTTGTTTGTTCTAATGTCTAATGGGGGTGGAGTGGCCCCAGAAGATGACCTCCAAATAATAGGACATTTGTACACCCTCGAGAAGGCACATGCAGGAGATCAGGGACAACATCTGTTTGCTTGGACCTGAATAACTACTGGCTAACATCAGGCATAAGAAAATACCTGATAAGCTGGGTTGACTATGATGCTGAATAATCAGTGAAATGGATATTATTTTTAAGATACATCATGTGCCTTTCTCCCTGTCCTCCATGTATATGACCACCCCCCCACCCCCATTCTGTTGGCAGCGTCCATTTTCCTCAGGCTGGATTAGGATTCCTACGGCAGGAAGGCAAAGAGAAAAATCTACACTTTTACAGTCTAATCTTTGCTTTTGAGAATTTTTAAGATCACAGGGTTGTAAAACAGGCTTTCAAAGAGGAAGGACTTTCTAAATTCCAAATACTCCCTCTTTATATTTCAAGAGGCAAATCTGGCTGGCTCACAGGTTATTACAAGGGCGTAATTTTTAACAATGATTGATTATTTGAAAAATTTAAAAGTAAAACAGAATTTTACGTGAAACTGGATTGTAAGGGAATCCCATGAAATGGGAAGGGAAAATAGAAAAATCCCTTCTCTTCTCAGGTCTGGGAAGAGGAAACCACAGCAAGACAAGTGGGACCAGACTTCCCCTCTTGTCAGAGAACTACTTGGGGAGTGGCCTCTCATGGGCTGAGAGGAGAGATTTCCTACACTATTTTTCTGGTCCTTTTCTCGAAGGCTCACTAAATCATCTGTCACATTACATTCTTCCTGATAATTCTAAGTTTGATGTATTACATACTCAGTCTTAGAACTCGGTGTCTGAGTATTTCCCATGAATCTGCGTCTGCTCCCTGCTCCATCCTCATCTCTGTCCAAGGGCAAAGGGAAAAGATTTCATGCAAAGGATCCTTTTGTTGAAAAACATATATTGCTTATGACCTTTTTTAGACATCGAATGTGTTAATTATGTTTTTTCAAGAAAATGTTTTTAAAAATCTATCTTTCAGAAAAGTGATTAATTCTCACCTGGGGCTTGTTTTCAATTTGTGCTTTAAGACTAATCAGCCCAGGAACTGGGGAGTGACATCAACATCATGGTGGAGTGAACCTGCCCAGGATTCTCTCCTCTCTAACATACAACAAAAAGGGGCATCTACAGTACAGAATTCATTGTAACAACACAAAATCCTCAGAGAGACACACAAGCACATGACGGAGGGTGGAGAGGTTGAAGCCCGCCTCGGAGGAGCTGGAATGGGGTAAGAGAGAACTTTGCTCCCTCCCGTAGAGACTGTGGTCGCTGCTGCCAGAGGCTCGGTGAGGGAAGGAGTGGGGAGGGGTTGTGTGTCTGCAGGATCACCCAGGACGCCCTAGCGCCCTTGCAGCCTACAGGGAAGCCCTCTAATGGGGTGAAAGCTTTCCTGCTGGGTGACCTCATCAAGCCAAGACCCCAGGAGACCAGATGGTGAGAGCTGATCAGGAAACCCCCAGACTGCACACAGGAGGAAGCACCCCTCCCTCACCCCACATGGTACCATCTCACCAGAAGGCAGAGAGCTCAGAATATGGGCTCTTGACCCCCACCCAGTGCCGATAGGTGGCAACTGCAACTGAATAATATCAGAATGAGAAAGACCTGACCTTCCAGCATCAGATACTTCATCAAATCACCAGACCAGAGAGAAAATGACAACCACCCAGAACTCAGCCCCGAGGACACAGAAATAAGTAAACAAAATGACAATGAATTCAAAACAGCTATCATCAAAAAACTCAATGAGGTAAAAGAGAATGTAGAGAAACAACTCAACAAGTTCAGGAGCTTCTTCACAAAAGAGATTGAAACTATAACGAAGAATCAATCAGAAATATTAGAGATGAAAGACAGAGTGGAAGAGATAAAACATTCCATGAATGCTTGAGTGGACATGATAGAGGAGCAAATCAGCATAATCGAAGATAGACATGTTGAAATGCTCCAGACAGAGGAGGAGAGAGAACTGAGACTAAAAAGAAATGAAGAAAGTCTCCGAGAAATATCCAATTCAATGAGGAAATGCAACACAAGAATTATAGGTATTCAAGGAGAAGAGAAGGAGAAGGGAGAAAAAAGTTTGTTCACAAAATAATAGCATAGAACTTCCCAAACCTAGGGAAAGAGAGGGAAATCTGTGTGGAGGAAGCCTTCAGATCTCCTACATTTGTCAATGTAAAAAGACCTACTGCAAGGCATATAGTAGTAAAACGGGCAAAACTGAATGACAAAGAAAGAATACTCAGGGCAGCAAGGCAGGAGAAAATAATCTACGAAGGAACCCCTATCAGACTTTCAGCAGATTTCTCTGCAGAAACATTACAAGCTAGGAGAGAATGGGATGAGATATTCAAAATTTTAAAAGACAAAAATCTTCAGCCAAGAATACTCTATGCAGCAAAAATATCCTTCAGATATGAGGGAGAAATTAAAACTTTCCCAGACAAACAAAACCTAAGGGACTTTGTAGCCACGAGATGCTCCCTACAAGAAACCTTCAAGAAGGCTCTCATACCTGAAAAAAAAAAGAGGGGGAGACAGGGGTCACAAAACACAGAGTAAGGAGATAAATAGGTAGATAGAACCAGAATAAGATAGCAGATATTCAACTATTGCATTAAACTAGAGGAAAGGAAAACACCAAAAACAAAAATAATCCTGTCATTTTAACCATAAACTCACAACACAAGTTGGAATAAGATATGAGAAAAACAACTTAGGAGGGGAGGAGGAAAGGGACTGAATCGGTTTAGCCTAAGGAAATAAGAGGCCATCAGAAAATGGACTATCTTATACACAAGATTCTGAATACAAACCTCAGGGTAACCACTAAACAAAAAAGCAGAACAGAGACACAAAGAATAAATAAGGAGAACACTAAGAAACACATCATAAAAAAAACTACATAATTCAGTAGGTGGACCAAAACACACAGGATGAGAAACAAAGGAAATGCAGGAAAACCAGAAAATGAGTGATGGAATGACAGCCTTAAGCCCTCATACATCAATAATCACCCTAAACATAAATGGATTGAATTCTCCAATAAAAAGACACAGAGTGGCAAGATGGATTAAGGAACAAGACCCAACAATATACTGCTTCCAGGAAACACATCTCAGCTCCAATGACAAACACAGACTCAGAGTGAAGGGGTGGAAGACGATACTCCAAGCTAATGGCAAACAAAAGAAAGCAGGTGTTGCAGTACTTATATTAGACAAAATAAACTTCAAGATAAGACAGGCAAAGAGAGACAAAGAGGGGCAGTATATAATGATCAAAGGGACACTCCATCAAGAAGAAATAACACGTATAAATATCTATGCACCCAACAGAGGAGCACCACAGTTCATAAAGCAACTACTAATAAACCTAAAATAAGATATTAATATTAACACAATAACAGCAGGGGACCTCAACACTCCAGTCACATCTACGGATAGATCATCCAGACAGAAAATCAACAAGGAAACAGTGGAATTAAATGAAAAGCTAGACCAGTTGGACTTAATAGACACATAGAACACTCCATCCCAAACAGCAGAACACACACTCTTCTCAAGTCCGCATGGAGCATTCTCAACAATGTTGGGAAACAAGGCAAACCTCAGTAAACTTAAGAAAATGGAAATAATAACAAGCATCTTTGCTGATCATAATACTATAAAGCTAGAAATTAATTACAAGAAAAAAGCTGAGAAAGGGACAAAGATATGGAGACTAAACAACATGCTACTGAACAAGCAATGGATCATTGATGAAATTAAAGGAGAAATCAAAAAATATCTGGAGACAAGTGAAAATGAAAACATACCATAACAACTCATATGGGATGCAGCAAAAGCCATATAAAGAGGGAAATTCATCACAATACAGGCACACCGTAACAAACAAGAAATATCCCAAATAAGCAACCTCAAATTACACCTAAGTGAATTAGAAAAGAAGAAAAAACAAAGCCTGAAGTCAGCAGAAGGAGAGAAATAATAAAACTAGGAGCAGAAATAAATGTTATTGAAACAAAAAAGGCAGTAGAAAGGATCAATGAAACAAAGAGCTGGTTCTTTGAGAAGATAAATAAAATTGACAAGCCCCTAGCCAGACTTACAAAGAAAAAAAGAGAGAAAGCTCAGGTAAACAAAATCAGAAATGAAAGAGGAGAAATAACAATGGACACCACAGAAGTACAACAGATTATAAGAGAATACTATGAAAAACTATGCCAACAAAATGGATAATCTAGAGGACATGGATAAATTCTTAAACTCTTACAACCTCCCAAAGCTGAATCAAGAAGAAACAGATAATCTGAATAGACCAATCTGAAGGAAAAAGATTGAAAGAGTAATCAAAAGCATCCCAAAGAATAAAAGCCCAGGACCAGACGGCTTCCCTGGGGAATTCTACCAGACTTTCAGAGAGGATTCAGTACCTATCCTTCTCAAGCTATTCCAAAAGATTAGGGAAGATGTGACACTTCCTAACACATTTGACGAGGCCAACATCACACTGATACCAAAACCTGACAAGGCCAACACAATAAAGGAAAACTACAGGCCAATATTATTGATGAACATTGATGCAAAAATACTCAACAAAATTTTGGCAACCCAAATACAGCAATACATTAAAGGATCATACATCATGATCAGGTGGGATACATACCAGGGACACAGGGATGGTTCAACATCCACAAATCAATCAACATGATCCACCACATCAACAAACTGAGGAATAAAAACCGCATGATCATCTCAATAGATGCAGAGAAAGCATTTAACAAGATCCAACAGCCATTTATGATAAAAACTCTTAACAAAATGGGTATAGAAGGAAGTACCTCAATATAAAAAGGCCATATATGACAAACCCACAGCCAACATCATACTCAACAGGCAAAAACTGAGCACCATCCCTCTCAGAACAGGAACAAGACAAGGGTGTGCCTACTGTCACCACTCTTATTCAGCATAGTACTGGAGGTTTTGGCCAGAGCAATTAGGCAAGAGAAAGGAATAAAAGGAATCCAAATAGGGAGTGAAGAAGTGAAACTCTCACTGTTTGCTGACGTCATTATCTTATATATAGGAAAGTCCCAAAGAATCCATCAGAAAACTATTAGAAATAATTAACAACTACAGTAAAGTTGCAGGGTACAAAATCAACTTACAAAAATCAGTTGCATTTCTGTACTCCAATAACGAACTTACAGAAAGAGAACTCAAGAATACAATCCCATTTGCAATTGCAACTAAAAGAATAAAGTACCTAGGAATAAATTTAACCAAGGAGTTGAAGGACTTATACAATGAAAACTATAAGACATTACTGAAAGAAATTGATAATGACATAAACAGATGGAAAGAGATTCCATGCACATGGATTGGAAGAATAAACATAGTTAAAATATCCATACTACCCAAAGCAATCTACAGATTCAATGCAATCTCAATCAGAATCCCAATGACATTCTTCATGGAAATAGAAGAAAGAATCCTAAAATTCCTATGGGGCAACAAAAGACCCTGAATTGCTAAAGCAATCCTGAGAAAAAAGAACAAAGCTGGAGGCATCACAATCCCTGACTTCAAAATGTACTGCAAAGCCATAGTGATCAAAACAGCATGGTACTGGTACAAAGATAGACACACAGATCAATGGAACAGAACTGAAAGCCCAAAAATAAAACCGCACATCTACAGACAGCTAATCTTCCACAAAGGTGCCAAGAACCTATGATGGAGGAAAGATAGTCTCTTCAATAAATGGTGTTGGGAAAACTGGACAGCCACATGCAAAAGAATGAAGGTAGACCATTATCTCATGCCATACACAAAAATAAACTCAAAATGAACCAAAGACTTGAAGATAAGTCCTGAAACTATAAAACTCCTGGAAGATAATATAGTTAGTACACTCTTTGACATTGAACTGAAAAGGATCTTTTCGAATACCATGTCTTCTCAGACAAGGGAAACAAAAGAAAAAATAAACAAGTGGGACTTCATCAAACTAAAGGGCTTCTGCAAGGCAAAAGAAACTAGGATCAAAACAAAGAGACAACCCACCATTTGGGAGAAAAATATTTGCAAATCATATATCTGACAAGGGGTTAATCTCCATAATATATAAGGAACTCACACAACTCAACAATAAAAAAAACAAACAACCCAATCAAAAAATGGGCAGAGGATACGAATAGATATTTTTCCAAAGAAGATATACAGATGGCCGATAGGCACATGAAAAAGATGCTCAACATCACTATTCGTCAGGGAAATGCAAATCAAAACTACACTAAGATACCACCTTACGCCTGTTAAATTGGCTATAATCACTAAGACTAAAAATAACAAAGGTTGGAGAGGGTGTGAAGAAAAGGGAACCCTCATTACACTGCAGGTGGGAATGCAAACTGGTGCAGCCACTATGGAAAACAGTATGGAGATTCCTCAAAAAACTGAAAATAGAACTACCATATGACCCAGCTATCCCGCTACTGGATGTCTACCCAAACAACTTGAAATCAACAATCCAAAGTAACATATGTACCCTATGTTCACAGCAGCACTATTCACAATAGCCAATCATGGAAACAATCCAAGTGCCCACTGACTGATGATTGGATAAAGAAGATGTGGTGTATGTACATACAATGGAATACTACTCAGCCATAAAAAAGACAGATTCATCCCATTTGCAATAACATGGAAGAATCTGGAGGGTATTATGCTAAGCGAAATAAGCCAGACTGAGAAAGACAAACACCAGATGGTTTCACTCATATGTGGAATAGAAACAAGCACATGGACAAAGGAAACAGCTCAGTGGTTACCAAGGGGAGGGAGGTGGGGGGTCAGCACAGGGGGTGAAGGGGAGCACTTATGTGGTGACAGACAAGAAATAATGTACAACCGAAATCTCACATTGGTGTAAACTATTATGAACTCAATAAAAAAAAAAGCTAGACAATTGGTGAACTCAATGCAGTCCATACAGAAACTGATATATAATAATGTACATCTGAAATTACACAGTGTTATAGGCCAATGTGACCTCGATAAAATAATTAAATTTAAACATTTAAAAAAAACAATGAAGACTAACCAGCCCAGGATATAGGATGTCATTTCAGTTTCTTTATCAATTTGGCTCCCTCTAGCTGTCAGTTTGCAAATTTTAGTAGGTTCTAATTATACATTCTTGGCCCCTTTTAAAACACAGAGCAGAGTAATTTTTCATAGGAAGGTTTTGGGGAAAGTGATTGACTGAAATTGATTAATAAATATATTTTTTAGCAAAGATTATATTTAGTCATTTTTTGAAAAATTACTAAGGTTTATATACATGGTTGGCAAATTTAGCAAATAAAAATACAGGGTATCCAATAAAATTTAAATTTCAGATAAAAAACAAATAATTTTTTAGTGTAAGTATGTTCCAAATACGTTAATCCAGCAACTCAATGTATTTGTGTAGTGTTTTACATCTCTTTTAACAAATGAAGATTCTGAGGGTCAGCATTTCCAACTCCAAAATCTTTATTTTTCCCATTTTCCCATGGCTTGTCCATGTTTTTTCTTTCAAAGTTTTCCTCTAAATTCCAAAAGAAATCAGACCAGAGGTCTGATCAGATAGCACCTGATCTTAAGCCCCAGGATGCTGAGCTGTCTTCACTGTCGCACGACCAGGTGGCATGGCCCAGCACGCACTGACCACTGTGCCAGGCCCCAGGCCGCTGCACACCCCAGGCCGCTGCACACCCCCACATCCTTTGCACTGGAACCCTCTAGTTGACCTGTGTGTTTACAGCTGAGGAACTGAGGCTCAGAGTCAAGGTCCCACTGCTACTAAGTGGGGAGCTGAGATTTAAGCCACATAGCCGGCCCCCAGATTCTCGGCCCTGCTGTGGATAAGAAGCACCCAAGTGCTTGCAAAAACCACCGATGCTCACCCCTCAGCCCCTCGCTACACCCTCATTCTGATTCAACTGGACGGAGGTGGAGCCCAGACTTCATATTTTTCCAGAAGTTCTCCAGGGATAGACAGACATGAGAACCACAGTTTTCAATGCCTCTTAGTCTGAGGGTTGGTTTCAGAGCTGAACTTCTCAGCTCTGAACTTGGCTGCATCTTAGGGCCACCGAGATGGGGCGGGGAGGACTCTTGCAACTTCAACACCCAGGCTCACCCCAGACCAATTAAATCAACATCGTTATAGCTTTCCGGATGGCTCCAGAATTGAAAACCACTGTTCTAGAGCAGGGAATGGTTTTCTGTAAAGAAGCACAGAGTGAATATTTCAGCTCTGCAGGCCATGTAGTATCTGTCGCAAAGACTCGACTCTGCCGTAGGGCGAAAGTAGCCACGGCCAACCCCAGACGGGCATGGCCGGGTTCCCACAAACTATCTATGACAGTGAAGTCTGAATTTCATATAGTTTCCACGCATCATGACAGATTATTCCTTTGACTTTCCTCAGTCAGGGCAACTCCATTCTTGGCTCTAGGGATGGGCAAACTGGGGCCTGTGGGTCAAACCCTCCCACTGCCTGTTTTGTAAATCGAGCGATTCCTCTCCTCTCTCCTTGCGTTCCTCTTGTAGCGCATTTCCATTAGTTCTTCAAGGTAGATGAACTCTTATGACAGATGTTGAGATTAATCAAATCCAATGTTCTGTCTTTCCAGGCACAATATAGGGCTTTTGCTTAAGCAATTGTCTTATAGTAATCAGGAGCTCTTTTAAAAGACGAATTGTATCATTACATTATATCTATGAATTAGCACAAGACTAGTGTATTGCTTTAATAACATTGTTGTTTAACCAGATAGTCCATTAAGCATCTTCCTCTTAACCGGGCATTAATCTAGGCAGAATCACTATAAAAAGAAATGCACTTCCCTATTGTGATAATGCATCGGGAACATATGCTCAAAGTTTTTTTTGGAATTACACCTTGCTCATCCCTTCTGAAGGGACAGATCACCGTGATAAGCATTTAGATCCTGGTGACACCTCACCGAGTGTGCTCCCCTGTGCCCAGAGGAAGGTGAGTGAAGGAAAATGGAGCCATCTGCCTGGGATTGTTGCTAATATCTCTTACAGTGACATGTTATATGTTTTCCTTTCAAGCAGTAATACTTTTTCTACTAAAAGTGGATTAAATCTTAAGCCCTAAACAAAATTCATAGCATCTGAGACAAAAGGTGAATTTGAAATTGCTAAAAATTAATTTTTTAATTATTTGTATCCCGTCTTAGTTTTCAAAAGATATGAATGAATCACTCTGGCTTATGGGAAATGGTTAAGGTATTAGGTATTGTAGGGTGTCAGAATATGCCACCCCAAAATATGCCACTTTGGCATAAGGATCATTGTGAGCTGAAGGCAACCGAGAAGAAGCAGATACATGAAAACTCTCTGCCCTCCCCCTATTTGTGTAAAAGCAAGACGTACATTCCCCTTTCTCCTCTCTACTAGGAAGGACAAAAGTTAATCACTGGGGACAACCCGAGACCCTTATCAGCCTGGAGGCAGGACCAGAGGAATCTACCAACAACGTTTACCACCCAGCTTTCATCTACCAGTGGTTTCCCATCTATCTCCCTTCCCACAGTTTGCCACCCCTAGAGACTCGAGGTTCTTTTCCTTTGTTTTGTCGCTTCTCTAAAAATTTAGTGTTCCTTTGCTAAGATTCCGTATTAGCCCAAGTTCTAAGCACTCCTTGGTTTACCCATCTCTGAACTCCATTTGTAAGGCAATTCACATGCTGACGAACTTCTGCTTGCTTTTCTCTTGTTTATCTCTTGTCAGTTCAGTTTACAGGGCCCCAGCCAGACAACCTAGGAAAGTAGTGGGAAAAAGAATTTTTTCTCCCCTATAGTATCTTGAAATATGTTCTTTGCTTCACAAGGAGGATGGTGTTCTGGATCAGCATAAACCCATGCCCACGCACATGTCCCCTGAGGCCCGAGTCCCCAGTCACGGCAAGCGAGGAGGAGATGAGCGTCTGTGGAAGCACTGGTCGACTCTGACTGGATGTCAGCATTGTTGGTGGAGCCATTTAAAACTGCAATTTCCCTAGAGTTTGGGATTCAGTGGGCCTGGGCTGAGGCTCCGGTTAAGAAGACTTCTTCTTACGGGACTGAGGAGGAGCCTGTGTGAGTTTCCTGTGGCCACTGGAACCAGTTACCACAAACTTAGCAGCTGGAAACAACACTGATTGATTGTCTTCGCTGGTGGAGGTCAGAAGTCTGAAATGAGTCAGCAGGCCTGCATTCCTTCCGGGGGCCCGGGGCCCTATGGGAGATCTGGTTCCCTGCTTTCTCCAGCTTCTAGAGCTCCCTGCATTCCTTGGTTAGTGGTCCTTTCTTCCATCTTCAAAGCCAGGGCTGTAGCATCTCCCAGACTCTCTTTCTCTCTGAGTCCGGCCCCCACGCCTCCCTCCTATAGGGACCCTTGTGATTACTTTGGGCCCACCTAGGTAATCCAGGATAATCTCCCCACCTCAAGATCCTTAGTCACAGCTGCAAAGTCCCTTTTGCCGTGTAAGGTGACATATGCACAGGCTGCAGGGATTGGGGCGTGGACATCTTTGGGGGCCTTTATTCTGACTACCCGAGAGCATAACATAAGTTAATTGTACAGCTCCACCCTCTATGCCCTGCCAGCTGCAGACATCACTAACGGCTCCACCGTACCACAGCCTTGGCCAAGGTTTCTGCTTTTGCGAGTGAGGAGGGCAAAATATAAGAGACAGAGAGGACTAGGGTGCCACAAAGGACCTTTTTGCTCAACCACCTTTGCCCTCCTTGATATCCGGATAACTAAATAGGGACTTTACCACAAGAACAGTATCCTGTAAAAAGCCCATTCTCTTTCCGGCCAAATGAGGGGATGTGCATTCAAACTCAGTGATTCCCCCAAAGCTATGAACTTTAATCTTTTCCTAACAACTGTGACCTACCAATGCCCGTTGGTCATCACAACCCTAACTGTGACCTCAGGCCCCACACTGGAGGGAAAGCGGGGCATAGCTTGACCGCGGCCTCGGGCTTGCTCCAACGGCTCTTCTGCTCACGGTGGGGACAAGCACACCCCACTGTCTAGAACACTGTAGTCAATATGTAGCCTCCAGGGTCATGCTGCTTCCACTCTACTCCCCACGTCTGACCACTCTGCTGTCAGGTCTCAGTCCCAGAAGACTCTCAGTGCTGCCTTGTCCCTTCCTCCTCTGCAGCGTAGCCTCCCGACAGCCGCTCCCCTGTCCTCAGCAGTGCTCTGCTTCCCTGACAACTTGCTCCAATGGAGCCGGATTTCACATGCTGCTTCCAGGAGCTCCCATCCACCTTGTGCATGTGGCACGAGTCTTTCTGGTTCAGCACATGTGCAGAGGTCTTTCCTTGTTCTGTAGCGTGCATTTAGAAATGTGACACATGATTCCACCAAGTCCCCATCTGAGTGTTTTCAGGCACTCTGCCACAGGACCCAGTGCGTTGACAGCTCTGAATCCATTCAACGTTCTGAAGGTGTGACTCCGTAAATTCTTTCTTAAATCTCTTTTGCTTCTCTGCCTCTAAGCTTCCGATTACTGCAACATTTTGTGGTAAGTTCCACAGATGGCCAAAAAGGCCCCTCTCCTGCATTCCCCAGTAACGTACCTGGTTTCCGGTATCTTCTCACCTACCGGGGGGCTTTAGAGAGAAAAAGGAAAAAATAAAATCTCTCTAAAAAAAAAAACCTGAATCGGCCTGGTGTTATTTTTTATAACTATTATTTATAAAAGGCTGTGGTTTTCTGTTTTTTAAGTCAGTTTGGAAGTTTATAACTTTCTAGAAAAATAGTCCAATTTGTCTCAGTTTTGACATTTATTGGCACAAAGTTGCCAGAGATTGGGCTCCCTGGGAAGCCAACTCTGAGGTGGACTCAGCACCCAAAAGATTTGGTAAGGATACTCTTGGACAGACATCCGTGGAAGGAAGGGCAAGAAACCAAACTGGGCAGAGGGAGAAGCTGAACTGCTGTGCTGCCCAAAGGATGGCCTCACCTGACCCCAAAGGGAGGCCTGATTGGACCACAGTGGTCAGTCGCTGGATGTGGGCCATCATCACTTCAGGTGAAAGAGCTCTTTCAGCTGTGGCCATCCCAGAAGGGGCCGAGCTGAAGGTTGTCTGCTGACAGCACTCTCAGCTATGAAGGATTCATCCCCTTTATGGAAAGGGAGACAGGTGGTGTGTCACAGTGTTAACCACCGTCGACCCCGAGAGATGCTCAGATTCACATACATATGGGAGCAGCTCCTGCAAGATTCTGGAGGGCCTCTTCCTGGGGGCCAGTTCAGAAGAGGAAGGTTAGAGAGACAAACTTATAGCCCCTCCCACAGCGCTAGGCTTGGGGCTACAATCAATACTCTTCATCTCCTTCCTCCACTGTCCATTCTAGATCCTCCATCCCTCAGCTATCACGCCTGCTGGCCTCAGTGGGCCACCTGGCAGTGTCTGAGCCCTTGGTCACTCTGTCCTTCTCAGCCTGGGGTTGCTGCACTTGTCCATTTACCTTTAAGTGGTGCCCAATGGGTCACCTAGGTGCCAAGCATATTCTTCCCTGTCTCCAGAGTGGAACAGAAGCCCTTCCCCCTCCTGCTGATCATGGTCAACTAACGCTGCCAGGAGGGTGACCATTCTTCCTGCTATTAGGTCCCTTGGTACAAGGAGCCTGAGTACCAGATGGCACTTCTCCTGGTAGAAGTGTCGCCTGAGAGCCAGGACCTGTACACCTGCAGAGCCCAGAGTTGTGAAGGTGGAAAACAATTCCTTCCCCATTGGGTCCCTGGGAATGATGCAAGCAGGGCCTCTTGGTCTCCAGGCCTTGTATTGTGCCTATTGAGTACATAGCACTGTGTAAAGGCTTTATATTTAAACTGTGGGCTGTCCTAGAGGATGGCACCTCATCCTCTTAAAGCATTGCCCCGGAGCAGGTGCTTCAGCTGTGCCTTTAACAGCCAGTTCCAACTGCCTATCAGGTCAGCTTCTTTTAGGTTCTGTGACTCAACCAGGGATCTCATGGTCACAGGCACACTCACAGCCCTGTCTTGCTGTAAGTGGGTTTCCAGGCCTGAAGTAATGTTACGACACATCCGGGCCAGTGGATCAAACATTCTGTGAGGCTTGGGGTAGCAGTGCTGGCTGAGGCTCTCCAAGCAGGAGAGGCAAACTCATATCTGGCTTATGTGTCTATTCCCATCAGAATGCATGTCTGTCCCTTCCAGGGTGGAAGGGGGTCCCAAGTAGTTGACTTGTCTCCTAGTGGCTGGTTGGTCTCCTTGGGGGATAGTGCCAGTTAGGGGCAGTGCTGGTCTCTGTTGTTGGCAGATTCAGTTGCATAAATTGCTAGATCAGTCCTAGCAAGTGGGTGTATCAGTTATCTACTGCTGCATAACAAATAACCCCAAAGCTCAGTGGCACTTTCTGTGGATCAGGAATCCAGCCCTGGCTCGACTGGGGCCTCGAACTCAGGTCTCATGAGGCTGCCGTCAGCACATGGACCAGGCTGAGTCACGTGGCTTGGAAAGACCTGCTTCTGGACTTGCTCACTGGGTACTCTACCTGCTGCCCCACGAATTATGAGTGTTTTCCGCTTTGGCCGTTGGACACACAAACTGTTCCTGGCTCTGCGTGAGCTCTGAGAGCTGTTAAGCCTGCTCCTTTCCCTGGTCCTTCCTCAGGCTGGGGACAGAGCGCGAGCCTGCTGTCCGTGCACAGCCAGACTTGAGGAGCAGACTGCAGGGCTGGGGGCTCCTCTCTGTGCAGCTCTCTGGTCTCTGGGGATGCTGACGGCCTTGGCCTGCCCGCGCCCTCAGCTCTGTTTGGCTCCTGGCCGCAGCTCTGTGGCCTTAGAAACTCTCCCCAGACAGCATGGTGGGGTGGTTGCAGAGCTCCTCTCGTCATGTCCCTTCTCTCAGGGGTCCCTGTCCTGTGCTGCTACAACCAGTGTTTCACATGCTTAGCTCTTTCTAGTTGTCTGAGGTGGCAGGGTACAGCTGGTTCCTGTTGTTTTGTCACGGCCAGAAGGGGACGGCACACGTGTCCTAACATTCTGGGTGGCCATACTTCTTACCTGACCAGTCTAATAGTTGTAAAAGGGTGTTTCATAATCTTCAGTCGTATTTCCTTCATTACTAATGAGGTAAAACACCTTTTCATGTGTTTATTGGCTATACATGTTTCCTCTTGTATAAAATACTTTTATGTCTCATTTATTTTTCTTTGGATTGACTTCAATATATAGGAATTCTTTATATATTTTAGATATTACTCTTAATTACAAATATTGCAAAAATTAGCATCCAATTTGTTTTTTAGATTTTCACTTAAAAATAGAAATTCTTAATTTTAATGTAGTCAGATCTATCAATCCTTTCTTTTATGGCTAGCCTATTTTTGTCTTGAGGAAGAATTCACTCCTCCAAGGTCAAGAAGATATTCTGTAGATGCCCTTGATAGTTCTGCTTCTCAGGTTCAAGTTTCAGCCCATCAGGAGCTGAGCTGCGGACGTGGTGCGAGGCCTATTTCCATCTTCCCCCGTGAATAACTGCCTGGCGCGGTCTATGCAGTGTGCCTGCCTCCTCACCGATTGAAACCCACCTCTGCAGCCCTGCAGCGGGGACGGTGTTTCTGCTCTCGCAGTGGCTGGTCTGTCACATGTTTTGGTGATCCTTGCAGGATCCTTGATCCCTGAGCCCTTCGGGGCTAAATTAGGGAAGCTTTCCTCCAGAGATGATTTCTTCCCCACTGTGACTCTGCTCAATGCCCTTCTCCACCCAGAACGCAAACCCAGCATCCTCCACACCCTGGCCTAGGGTAAGCGTCCCAGCAGCCACGCCCCTTCAGGATGCCGCCTGCTCCCCCCCAGCCCACACTGAACTTCAGGGGGTGGCCGGTGGAGAGTGTAGGGGTAGGCATCTCCAGAGTCTAGCTGAATTGCCGTGGAGGGTCTCTCAGAGCACCTAATGGAAGGGAAGTCCAGACCATTTTCTATACATTTATATACATAGGGCTGTGTGTGTGTGTGTGTGTGTGTGTGTAATTTTTGTAAAACTACTGGGCTCACTCTTTTGTATTGTGCTATAATTTTGATTTCTCTGAAGACATATCTTGGAAAGCATTCCTTGTTGGTGTGGATCATTCTTATTCAGTTTTAGTATTGTAATAGTATTTGATACCCCAGATACAGCATAAAGTATTTAACCACTTGGGTATTGTGTTAAAAAGGCCTGTGGCACTTTACAGGTCTCTAGGAGAAATGGACAGGGTGCCATCTTAAATTTGAAACATAAGATAAGAAAAATAAATTGCTCTAATCTCCCAGTGCTTTAACAACCAGATCTAAATATGCCCTGTCACCTGACGTGGTTGCTAAGTTGTCTCCGGCAAGGAGCAAACATCAGGGACTAGGGAAGGGCCGCACGCCTGTTTCTTCTGTTCTTCCAGATCTTTCGTTCCAGAGGCAGCTCTCAGACTGTACAGGTGCGAGGATTTTAATCTAGAGTCCATGGGTTGGCTTAAGGGGACCCTTTAAATCCAGGAAATTGTAAAGTTAGGAGTGTGAGTGTGTGTGTTTTCTTTGGGGAGGCTCCCTTTTCTAGGGGGAAGTAGCCTGAGAAGGCTCCCTCCTCCTGCTCAGGAAACCACCCTGGGTACCCAGAGGGATTTCTGCGTGCATGAAGACCCGTGCTGCCCATTTGACACCTTTGCAGGGGACACCAGAAGTGCATAACCAAGTACCCACAGATAGTTAACAAGACACTGAGAGATCAGTCCTGAAGCCCACACAATGACCTGCCGTGTTGTGACTGGAGCGTGGTGACTCTTCTTGTATCCATTGACAAAACACAAAGCCCAAAAGCAACACCTCAGCTGGAGACCCAGTGCGTCTCAGCCACTGCCCTGTCAGGTAGGTGAGTTGCAGGTTATCTTCTTAGACTGCTACAGCCAGGCACAAAGAATGCACTTGCCCCGTCCCGACGAGTCACTGCCAGCTGTCAGCGTCTCAAGTTCACACAGTATCACTGTTCTGAAGGCACACATGATTTCTCGTGTCGCATGGAACATATGCAATGGGATGGAGAGCTTGAAGTGTACGATTCACAGCTGCAGCCTTTGTCATGAACCCAACACAACAACACGCTGCCTTCCATTCTCTCCTGCTGCTCTAAATTGTCATCACCAAACATGAATTAAACACCAGGATTAGCAATTGTTCAACTAAGGGAAAATGTCTCCACAAAAAATATTCACATAATTTAAACAGTGAAGATTTTGCTTTAAGTCGATTCCATTTCTTCGATTATTTTTAACTTAACAATGTCTCATGGTACTTTAGAGGCCATTGTGGGATGAGGGACAAGGGGGCCAGGGTTGTTGTTGGACTTTTAGTTTAATGTTCTGTTTTATTGGTAGAAACCAAACCTCTCAGGACCAGATCAACGGCAGTGACCAATAAGCTTTGCAGAAACAAGCAGTGTTTCCCCTCTGACCCCCATCGGCTTGGACAGGGTGTCAGGTCGCTAGATTCAGTAAGCCTTCAGTGGTGAGCAATTCCTTGAGTGGCAAATATGATCCAAACAGAATCAAAATACTTTTTAAAAATGCATGTTTGATCCCCGAACAGGCTTAGTAACAATGGCTCTTTTTAATTTCAGAGTATAGTCCTCATTCCCAAGGACCTGATTGTGTCAAAAGTACTCGATCAATCAAAGATTTAATAGTTCTGACTTTTTTGGTGTGGCTTGCTAAGCCTAGGCACCTTCTAAAGAAACACATACAAAAAATCCCTTCAAGAATAGAATTCTTTCCTAGTTATTATGAAACTTCCAGGCACTTCAAATTACAAAAGATACTTTACCATTCTTTGTATCACAGCAAGCAAAATAAAAGCAAATTAGTTGACTAGAAATGAGTGTGAACAATCTTAGTGGGATGGTGGAAATGTTCTAATCTGGATTGTGGTGATGATTGCACAACTTTGTAAATTTGCTAAAAATCATTGAATTATACGCTTAAAATAGGTGAATTTTATAGTATATAAATTATACCTCAATAAAGTTACTCACACACACAAATTAGTTGCAATGCTTCATAAGACCACAAAATGTCAGCAAAGACAGCCATGAAGGAATTTTCCATACACCTTTTTCCAGGGAGAACACCACCAGCCACTAGATGTCACTGCTTTCACTGCAAAAAGTACTTCCCTCTGGGTCTCAGACGCTTGAAGTTACCACACCAGAGTCAGGTATCAGGAATAAGGAAAGATCTTCAAATATTGTTAGGCAGTTTTACAATGATTGAGCTATAAAAACATTTTACCCATAGAATATACAATAAACAGAAAAGATCTCATACCTCAATAATTTTCAATAAGCAAACTAGAAATTCATTCCTATTGAAAGTATTAAAATCATTTAAAACTAGTTTTGGACTAGTTAGACATTCTAGTAAATACGTTATATAAACTTTTATTTTTATGACATAGTTTACATTTTAAAAAATGTATATTTTAAAGTATAATTAAAAATTTCCATCTAATTCCCTTTCAGTTAGAAAAAAAATCAAACTTTTCAAATAACTAGTTAACGTGAAGAAATCTTTTAAAAGGAGTACAGTCTCTCTTGTTACTTCTTTAGTTCTTACAGAAACATAAGAATAATGAATCGGGTTACAGGAAGGCAGACTTCTGACCCCGGCGAGGACCGCGGCCGCTCGGGGCGGGTGCGCTTCCGCCTCCTCCTCCTGCTCGGCGGCCTGGATGAGATGAGGAAGGCGGAGGGAACCTGCGGGCTGGAAGAGTTTCAGTCAGTCACACGTGGAGCATATTTACAGATAACTGTAAATGAAGTACCATTTTTCCAAATAAAGTCTCCATGTGTCAAAATCCTAACTGTGGCATCAAATGTATTTTTATTTTAACCCTGGCTGGTTAGGTGAGGAAAAGGATAATAAAAATTCTGGCTGATCAAAGTAGTGTGTGCGTGTGTGTTTCTTTTTAAACAAATTAATGCTGAAATGGATTAAGGTTCTAAAATTTGGAATGTCTAACATTCTCTTCTTATTCGTAATTTCATGTTTCATATCAAGTCCCTGAACTGAAATTGTTCAAAGGCATATGACCTAATTCTCACTCCTCTGTGTCACTAATCTGCCTCTCAGCAATCGCCGAGGCTCATTGGTGCCTTCATCTCCAGTTACATTTCCTTCATCTTTTGAGCTGAGCTAACAAGACAAATGCTGATCTGGCATCTACTAAGCAACAAGATAGAACATATTTTTTAAACTGTGCAAATATCACTGCTCTCGCAGAGTGAATGAAACACTTTCCCAATGTCATCAATAACTTCCAGGGGTGTGATCATGCTTATCCGACCCTCATGAGGCCAACAGTCTGAACAGCTTAAGAACTAAGATGCCACCCGTGGCCAGGACTCACAGGTACCCACAGGTTACATGGTGAGCAAGACTCTTCGACCTTGGTCTCCCTTTCCTTTATGTTCTAACCACCTAAGTAACTAATTATAAGCAAAAAGCAAAATTGGCAATTTAGTGAGAAATGATTGATTTATTTTAAAGTCACTTATTTGCTAACACTTTATGACCTGGAAGTAATTGATAAGGTTCCTATATCAAATAGCTCATTCTACTTGCAAGTAACTGTGTACCTGTATACTCCTGGGGGAAAATCTACACTCATAGGGTTTTCAGATCTTGTCAAATTATTGCCCCTCCCCCATAACAGTTTGCCCACAACTTCCCAGGGTTACTGTGAACAAAATTCACTAAACTAGATCAGAGAAAACTGCTTTTACCCCCTACTGTCAAGGGACTCTGGCACACACTTGGAGAGTCCATGGCAGAAAATATCACCCATCAGCTTTGAAGTCTTCATAGACTTAGAATGTTTCAAAGAAAACAAGGAGTTATAGAAGAAGCACACACATTATGTAGAGCTGTGGTTGTGACAGTAAACACTCTTATGTGCTCAGTAAATCCTGGATAAGTGCACCCATTCCAGATCATCCATGACTGAAGGAAAAACTGGATAAGGCCTGACCCCAGAACATACAGTTCAGTGTTCTCCATTAGTGTGCTTCAGAAACAGGCATGGAACCGGTTAAAAACAGGAATACCCTGACCTACTGAATCCACATTCAAGACACACAGAACGGCAAACAGAATAAACATATGGGCACACTCGTGTCATCCTCTATCTAAAAAGCCCATTTTCATTAAAATCCTCTTTATTTGGGCTCCTTACCTCCTCAAAAGTGTACCAGTAGTTACTGTGCTTTGAAAAGTAAGAATTTAAAAATTTATTCCTAAGTCGAGCCTGACACTGGTCTGCTGTAAGTCAGTGCTTTCCAGAGCTCACCAGACACTGAAAGCAAGACATATCACAAGCCTTGTTAAGAGCTATTGTTCTAGAAACTATTGTACCATCTGTCAAATATCCTTCATAAAGCGGTAGGCCATGATGGATCCGGCAGGGTTCCTGTGTCCTCCCATTGTTTCGAGGAGACCAGCTGGACCTTTGCACAGCAAATGACAGGGTTTCCTTCCAGTGTTTCCATCTATTCAGACGACTAGGGCAAATGCTTTCTCAGAAAGCTATGCTTTCACCAAAGCTGGGTGAAAACCTAGTTTATAGAAAAACAGAGGCATCGTGGTAACATAAAGATGACTACACTAGTTAAGAAGTCTGAGTATTTCTAGTCTCTCCATTGCTAATAACTATCCACATTTAAGTTATTAATATTAAAAACACACGGCTTTGTTCACTAGAACAGGACAGGTTCAGGTATTCCTAAACCGAACCACTTGGAACCACAGGATGACCTTTCCACAGCCACACCTACTGCAGCATGCGTCTCTCTGGTCACTCTCCTGCCTTTGGGTCCAGGCGAGGCGGCAGCTGCCAGGGCAGAGGAGCTGCGCCCCCTGCCGGTTTCTGCTCCTGTGGGGCCCATCGTGTGGCACCTGGCACAGGGTAAGCACTCAGTAAATGGCAGCAATGATGTCTGATGATCACAAGTGCACAAATTACAGCATCCATATAACTCAGCACGTGACTGAACAAAGCCCGTGAAGGTCCTGTAAGTCAGCGTGGCCATCGCCCCCGGTCCTCTCACCTCTGGACTCGTCTCACTAACGCTATCTCACTTGCTGCCTTGAAGGAATGAACATGCTGACCGTGTCTCTTTCTAGAAACGCCACCTCACATGGCCCTGAAGAGGGGACAGTAACTTAAGGAAACAGGTGGCGTGCTCAATGAATTAGAGGTCTCTCTCTCACACAAGAGCGACTGGTGAGAGCGGCTGCCCCCGAGGAGGGCAACTGGCTTGAAGCCAGGGAGGGGAGACTGGCTTTTCAATATATCCTGTTTTATCTTCTGAATTTTTGTATCTCAGGTATGTCTTATCTATATTAAAAGGTAAAGCATTTTTTACCATGTTAATTTTTGAAAAGTAAAAAGACACAATTTGTATTTTTAAAAAGTAACAGCTTCCCTTAAGTAGTTGGGGAGTGGAAAGGCGAGCTTCCCACGCCCTTGGCCGCTGCCCTACCCATGCTCCCCAAACCTGGGAGGGTGTGGGCAGATGCTGGGGGAGGACAGGGACCGAGAGAAGCAAAAGCTTTGGTTCAGGAGGACTCAGGTTTTGACTGGTTTCCACACAAAGGAAGCAAAGGAACTCCTACTGTAGATGCGGAGCAGGGCTTTATCTCCACCTCGCATCTGCTGCCCAGGGAAGGCAAAGCCCTGAATCAAAGAAAGGACAGATGGCACAGGAAGTGAGTGAGTGAGTGTGTGTGTGTGTGTATGTTGTGTTGTGTAGTCCAAATGACCCATGCTGGGTCAGCTTTTCAATGCTGTTTTTTAAAATATTATTTTAATAGAGAAAGAAATCTGAAAACACTGCATCCTCTTGAAAAGACAGAGTTGGAAAGAACAAGGGTGGCATTTTATTTGAGCAGGTACAATCGAGTACAACAAAGCACAAGGTTAGTTTCCTCCTCTTATTCATATTTTCCATCCCTGATGGAATTATGTGTGAAAGTGTGAAGAGAATGGCCCGGGAAAGAAATCTCTTAAGTCTCACTCAAAGCAAGCCATCACACAGTACCCCATGGCAAAGCAGATCTTTGAAGACCAAGCAATACTGTGTTAAAAATGCTTTGTGTAGGGGCTGGCACCGTGGCCGAGTGGTTAAGTTCGTGTGCTCCGCTGCAGGAGGCCCAGTGTTTCGTTGGTTCCAATCCTGGGCGCGGACATGGCACTGCTCATCAAACCACACTAAGGCAGTGTCCCACATACCACAACTAGAAGGACCCACAACCAAGAATATACAACTATGTACTGGGGGGCTTTGGGGAGAAAAAGGAAAAAATAAAATCTTAAAAAAAAATGCTTTGTGTTAAAAATACATTTGGAATTCTAAAATGTGTAAATATGAAATGTAATTACGAGAAAATGAATTTATGAGGAAATAAGCTACACACAAAGCATAAAGATTAAAACCCACTATGCTTGAGTGGCTCAGAATCGGGCCTGCGTCTTTAGGATGCCCTTAGAAAAGGGGAGGCCTGCTGAAGTTTCCTGGTACACTACGACAGAGCAGTGTCACGTCCTGGCCAGCCAATGGCAACAGCTCTGCTTGTCTCAGTGTCCAAATTGCTTACTGATTTTCAGTTGTAGATAAGAAAAACAGTATGTTGGTTTCACAAGTCCTCATATTTTTAAAGGTGCACTTTAGGCAACAGGGCACAGCCTGTACTCGACATGAGATGAGAGTATGAGGAAAACTGCGCTTGCTGAGGCAGAACGCCCTCAGTTTCGGGCAAGCGTAGTGCTTAAGCACACTTAAACACATGGCACAAGTTCATTTCCTTTACTTTCCCATTTCTAATGATTTAACGTCATGAACTACCAAGTTAAATCTGACGATGTGGTGTAATCCCATGATCCAGGGTCAGTAATTTTTATGTCCAAAAGTCCAGATTCTGAAACTTCTAGGATAAAGAGAAAAGACACAAATGCAGTGATAGTTGTGGATTCTCTGCAACACTGTGGTACCAGACACAGCTTCCCACCGCCCGCCACTGTCTTCAGTGAGAGGCTGCAGAAGGAGCTGTCTGAGGCTGCAGGGAGGGCTACCCAAACATGCTATCTCAGTAGCAAAAGCTTTGGTTTCAGGGACAAATGAGATAAGCAAGAATTAAGAGTTTCTGCGTATCTTTGAGAGCTCAAGCCCCAGCTCTCAAAAGCTGCGCCCAACTTCCTGGGCACTATCAGCGCTCACGCATCAACCCGATGGCAGACACTGACGGCCACATGCTTCACAGAAGCCTGAGCCCTCCCAGCCGCACGAACTGAGTCTTCCTTAGCTAGTAATCCAGAGCTCCTGTTTGCATTCTCCCTGCCAGGATTGGTTAAGGAAGGAGATTATGATGAAAACCTAGCTGCTGAGACTCAGGGACTCTGCTGCCAAAAGTCTTCTGTGCCAGTTTTTCTTGCTCCTAAAACAGGACAGAAGAAAGGGGTGCTGTCTGTTCCCTCCCTGGAGCCCGCAACTGTAGCAGCAACGTGTGTTAGGATCAGGGGACCAGCCTAAACAGGGCGCAGGGAGAACGTGGCGGCGATGCCACTGTTAAGTCACTAAATTGAGCAACCCTGGGACTTCCTATACCTCTGAACTTCTTGTTCTGTGAGATAATGAAATTTCCTTATTGTTTAAACCACTGGGTGTGGGCGGTGCGGGGGAGAGGCACCTGCTATCTGTGGTCCCCAGTAATCAGATGCAATTCCCTTCCTCTGAAATGACAGAACCCATTGCATAGAGTGGAGTACACACACGCATGCATGCTGTCTCTCTCTCTAACTCTTGTGTGAGTACTAACTTTGCACCCCACCCCCATCTCCTAAATTCGGGCTCCTTGGAGTAGAGCGCAGGCTCTGCATTCCCCATCTGGAATACCCTCCTCCCCAGCACCACCACCTACTTCAGCGCTCAAAGTCTGCCTCCTACGTGAATCATTTCTTATTTAACACCTGCCTACATCTTTCTCTAACAAATAGCAATTACTGCCTCTAACTTTTTTCTTTTTGGGGAAGACTAGCCCTGAGCTAACATCCCTGCCCATCTTCCTCTACTTTATACGTGGGACGCCTGCCACAGCGTGGCCTGCCATGTCTGCACCAGGAATCTGAACCAGTAAACCCCGGCTGCCGCAGCGGAACGTGTGAACTTAACTGCTGCGCCACCGGGCCAGCCCCTGCCTCTAAATTTGTCACATCTTGTTTGCTTATTCCTGTGTCTCCCTCTCAGCGTCTACCTCTCTGAGCACACATTTGATTTAAAGACTGACTGACTGACCGACTGAGTACAAACCACCATTTTCCTTCACCTGAAACTCAGAGTTTTCCTTTCCTCTTTTCTTCCTTGTTTTCTTTCCTTATCTTCTCTGTAGAAGAAAAGACAAAAACTGAGATAAAAGAAATTCAGAGCTCAGACTCTGAAGGAAGAATAAGTATTTCTAAGGAAAGGTAAAAATGGCATGCCCTGCCTTCTGGGAATCACAGATGAAGTGAAAGAATGATGAGGACGTGGGGACAGCAGTTAGACACTACACAGCGACCTCCTGTTTCTGTAGCTCCCTACACACACTGACCGGTTCCGCTACTGAAACCAGGGCTGGGGTCACACTTAACAAATTGGAAGTGATGGCAGGAAAGATTGCAGAGTGTGTTCCACACTCTCAAGAGTGACAAGATGACGGCATCCTGTAGTGAGGGCTTTGAGCTTACACCTGGAGCTTTTTATCATAAAACAGAATGAAATGTGGATACCACCAACAGCACTGCTGTCTCGATGTAATGAACTTCATCCGAATGTGCTGATGTAAAAATATTTGATCTAATATAAACTTCAAGCTGTTTTAAAATGGAAAATAACATCTTGGGTTGTTTTTGTTTTTACTTTAAAACTCCTACGGTTGTTAGCTAAACCTCAAAATAGAGGGTCATTAGCAGGAGATTTCCAGACCATCTGCAGAAAGGCCCACGCCATCACCCGAGCTGAATCTCTAGTAGCTGCTCTTCTGTGAGAAAGCTCTGGGCCGTCCTTCTGATGAGATGGCAGAAAGAGCATGCGCGGAGATCATGACCCAATGTAGACATCGGCTTTCCTACCTTTGAAGGTATGCAAGCGCAATTCTAACTTTTAAGTCATTCCAGATATTAAAAAGTTGTTGTAACTTTCATTAGGTAACATCAAACCAACACTAAGAACTTCTGCAAGATCTTTATATTACACAATAGAGTAAAAACTGTTGTCAATGTTCAGATAGTTAAATGAGCACCAAACACTACAAAGTGTAACGAACATGGTTCTATTAAAAACTCTCAACTATGGCATTCAAGGACAGCAATACAATATTTCCTTTACAACGCAACTAATATAAAAATCTGCAAATGCCATAAATTCATTTATAGGCTATTATTTTCACATAGGCATGTCATTAGAGTCTTTCAACTCTTTCTTTCAATTCTTTCCTGAGGTATTTTTTGTGGTTTACTTTTATTGTACTGCTGGATGCATTATCTTTGATGATCCTTTCCTAAAATGATTTTTAAAGACCTGCAAAAAATTTTATTGCATAGGACACTATTCATGACAGAGATTGGGAACTGCAAATATGTGGCATTGAAACAAGTCTTACAAATATTGCATTTTAAGAATTTGTTACATACATTTTTTTACAGTTTGTCTCTTTTAAAAAACTGAAGTTACAGCTAAGAGTTAACTACGTACAGTGAAGCATTTTAGGAATGTTAGAGATTAGAGAATACGATGAATGATACAAAGGAAAAAGCCATAATTCTTGTCAGCTATATATTGTATTGCCTTCAAAAGCAACTGTACATGTTGTAATCAGTTCATAGTCAAATATTTATACTAATCTGTTTTAGGAGAGCAAATGTCTTTCAAGGTTTCAAGTTCCTCTATAAGCTTCTTGTTCTGAACTTCCAGCACAGCAACTCGACTCTCCAGACACTTTACATATTCTTTCTTTCGACGTCGACATTCTTTAGCAGCTTCCCTGAAAAAAAGCAGAAGCAAAGGGCAAACAAAACATTTGTTGCACGCTCCTGACAGACAAACGGAAGTAAGCTTGGTGAATGTGAGCATGGCTGCATTCCAAATCTTGGAACAACATTCCCAATTCCATCTCAAACACTAAGCCAAACTGGATTCTTAAGGGTCAGAAGTGTCCCCTCCACAAGTCCACATGACAATTAGTAGAACTGCTGCATCTCCTGCCTTGATTAGAGTTCACAGTAAACAAGGTCCAGGTCAAAGACAGTTACTCTGCTTTATGGCAATAAAGATCTTTGAGGGCCTTGAGTTCCTCAATGAGAGTCTTGTTTTGGTTTTCAAGCACAGCCACACGATTTTCAAGACATTTGACATATTCTTTCTTCTTCCTGCGACACTCCCGGGCAGCTTCCCTGGAACCAACACAAGGCAAATGACTACAGGCACAACCTTCCAGCACAATCCAGAGTGGCTCAGTGAGCTGCCCCCCAAACTCAACAGCCAGTCAATCCTAGGCAAGGTTTGTACAAGGCGACACAACAAGTGTAACTAAGCACAGCATTTTGTGAGACTACTCTAAGACAACAAGAACAGCTTGAAAGCAGTCAGTTCGTGGGCATTCCTCACAAACGGTGTCTGTGTTTTCGTAGGGCATACTTTCCATGATAACAGTGACCAGAATGGTTTTCAGTAACCTAAAATAGAACACATCCCCAAGTGGAATTTCTACAAAAACAGTCACAGATCCTTTTGATTCTCTTAGTTATTTTTGTCCACCAAAAGCCACATATTCTATCACAATGAATCAACATTATTCGATCAAAAATGATTAAAAAAATTAATCCTCAGAAACCTGAAATGTCAATATTGGAGATTTTAACTCTTCGAGACTAAATCTGAGTAAAACAAATAAGATCAATCACGACTGCAAAAAAACCAGTTTATTGGCTAGAGAACAACATGGATAAAAATAACAATAAACAAATCATGCAGATTTTCATAAACAAAAATGAAATGGACTCTGCTTCTCAAAACTAAAGAAGGAAAGAAGGGAAGGTACGCAATACAATACTCGATTATTCAGACAATTTAAACCAAGGAATATGAGAACACCACAATTAAAATTATGAAAAGGAAGCTACCGAATAAGTCAAAAGTACATTTCAAGCCTGTTCGCTCATCACACGCATTTACTGCCCAACATGCTGAATTGTAAAGCACTGCAGGCATGCCCAGAGGAAAGCAGACCAGCAGCCACAGCAGCAAGCTTAAATAAACAGATGGGTAAGTCAGTCATTTTCAGGTATCATCCCACCAAAAAATAATGACTACAGCAACACCTTCTCTTTCTCCTTTTGTTCAGGGTGGGAGGCGGTGGCAACGACATCATTTACTGCTCTATGGAATACACCCGCTCAGAACACCTTTAGTTTGGAGTATTCAAGTGAGAATAACTGCCCTTGGGGTACCCTTCACATGAAAACAGCCTACATTGAAACAGATAATTCAAACACGTTTTAACAAAAGTCACGCTGAGTGTCTAAACCGCAGTCACTGTAATGCCAATGAGCCTTGCCGCAGTTCTGAACCTGGAGTGATGTGTACAACAGATTGGCCAGTTCTGTTTTTAGCATAGTTCACTCTCACTAACAACTGGTTATCTCTGTTTTCTCTGTGGGAAGCAAAAGTCAGCAGAAAAGAGACCTTGAAATACCAATGAACTGCAGGAAAAGATCAACCCCTACTTCCTAACCAACAACAATGCACTCACCCCGTGAACTCAAAGTTCTCAGACTTCTCTCTCAACTGGTTAACAAAAAAATAAAAAATGTAAAAGTGAATTGAATCTGATAAAGATTAACTTAATCTAATTAATAAGCAAGGCGAAATTAAGAATAATTTCAAGCACATTTATAGATTTGCCAATTTGGGGACATAATTCAACTCTCTTCCACAAAGGAACTAAAGTACATTTATTAATACCAAAGTTTTCATGATTAAATCATTACATTAAATTCTAGATTTAGAAGGAAGACAGTGATTTTACAAAACAAGTTACCAGTAAATGAAATTTTAAATATCTAATAGGAGTGTTGTGGGATATTTAATTTTTAAAATTTCACTTGTTCACAATAAATAGCACACAGTAATCGTAACTCCATATTTCACGTGTTCGTGAACGCATGTTACCAGAGTCAAAATGTTCCAAGCACAAAGCTTTAAATGATCACACCAGTAGACGGTACATTCCTAAGTACTTCTCAGCTATGGAAAACACCTGTTTCTTCTATTAATAGTTAGCTCAGTTTTCAGGCCTTGCATTTGTCTGGATATATCCTCAGCATGGAGAGGAAATACATGGCAAAGAGGAAAAATTGACAAGGCTATAAAGAAATAAAAACTGTCACTGGATTGGTGAAAATATAATTAAATATCTATTATAAATGCCACCCAAAGAATAAAAAGAGACAACGTATAAGAGGTCTTTCACGTTAATAAGTAAAACCTACATCCTTTCCATGAAGTTAAATCTGAAGCTGACGTTGAGGTCTTTTTGAGGTGACTCAGGTGTTTTAGAGCAGTGGGCTGGCTCTGGAATAAAGAACCGTCCAGGTTCTGTCCAGTTTGGGCTATGTGATCTTAACCAACTTATTAGTTAACCTCTCTGAAGCACACTTTCTCATCTGTAAAGTAAGGATAATAACCAGACCTATTCTCACGTGAGAGCTACATGTGAGTTAAAAGAAACAACAGAAATAAAGTACCTAAAAGTTACATACGATACTTGCTCAGCAGATATTGAGCAACCTAATAGCCATTTACCCTCTGCTCTTCTCTTGTCTTGCTCTGAAACTGAGATTTGGAAAGCTAAAATTGACCCTTCTCAGAATCCGTTGCAGCTAGGGCTTCTATGAACTATTTCTAGTCAATGGAATGGGGTGAAAGCTGCCAGTAGGGTCTTCTAGGAAAAGTTTTCACAAGGGCCAGACTCAGCTAGCCTCAATTTTTAGCTCAATTTTCCTGCCTAATGCAAAGCTTAGAGGTGGGGCAGCCATGCCGTGATCACAAGAACAAATGTCACACGCTAAAGATGACAAGGCAGGCAGGAGCCTGGATCCTTGATGACCCTGCTGGCCTTTGTTCTGGCCGCGCATACCTTTGGACCAGCTATGTAAGACCACAACACCACCTGCAAGGTTAAGCCTCCATTTCCCTTAGTTATTTACAGCCCAAACACAAACGCTACCCAAGAGTTACTAGCAGCTAATTATGTTTTTAAAACCCCAAATTTTATGATTTTTTTTTTCCTCAGGGAGATCTCACATGTATGCGTGGGTAGTTGTGGGGCATGTTTCTAGGAACCCACTACCTCATATTTTATCTATTTCATTTTGGTAATTCTACTGACAAAATTTTTTAATCTAAAAATAAAGGTGGAGAATAATGACAAAAGGGAAATAAGAAGGCTACTTCTTAGTTCTTCCTTTTTATTTTCTTTGGGAAAGTAAGACATCAATGAACAAGTTTATAGTTGGCATTATTATCACATTTTATATCTCTAAACTGAACCTCACAGTATACATTCTGTGACCAGAGGCAATGATATTCCTAGGTCCTGAGATCTCTGCAAGTGCAGGTGTGAAGTATCCATATTCCTTCATCAGATCAAAGTCAGGGATCTGACAACAAGACTTCCATAAAACAACTATGATAGAAGTGAGCGCCACCCACTCAGCCCCTGCAGAATTTCTGAATCCAGGATGATTTGGTAAACCTGGCACAAACACTGAGAAAGATGTGTTTATCTGAGTGATCCTATTTCTGGTTGTCTGTTGAGTTCTCCAGGGTGCAAAACTCCACCTAGTGATCTGTGGTAACTAATAAGCTTGGGAACTGTGGTCAACTTAAGGAGTCCCACAATCTATCAAATTGTGGCATTTAAAAGGCTATTAGTAACCTGAATATAGCTACTACTGGTTCACACTCAGTTACAAGGGACAGTGATGAACTCAGCACTATTTCCAAATTTTAGAGGCTCAGAAGCCACAATATCTAGATTAACTAGGTTGCTAACACCCAGTAAATTAACTACCACCATGTGGTCCTAACCATAGGCAAGCACATGATCCCATCTGAAATGTTTTGTTTTCTTACAATGAGGACATTATTTAACACTTAAGAATATGGTGACAAAACTGCTGGGAAAACTCTTATATCATATTCTGTTCATTTTGAAAATCAGATTAATTTGCACCATTCTCCACAATAAAAACTAAACCAATAAATAACATGTCAGTTAAATGAAAAAGAATTTTGGAAAATAGCATTTTTATGATATAGTGCTGTTTAAAAAATAAAATTATAGAGGTATGGTGTAAGAATAAGTGAGAAAAAGAGAACAGACTGGAAGTATACATACTATAATATTAGTAAGTATCTCTAAGTGGTGGGGACAGGTGTAATTTTAATTCTTTCTGTTGTTTTGTATTTGCACTAGACTAGAAATGATCAGAATAGGAATTCCTGTATAATAGAGAAAAAAGCAAAGTTACAAGGTAGATAAAAAGAAACTACTTAGAAGTAAAAGACTTATAAAATTCTTAACTCACCCCTATATTTATTTTGCTCATAAAGAAGGTAAAAAATTATACTTATCACCTACTTCACAAACACCAAGTACAAAAGAAATCTTTATTTGTAATAAAGCCCTTCCATCGTCACTAAAAAAATAAATGAATCTTTTAGACATTACCCTTACAAAACATAGGTATATACCTCTTGCTGATGAAATAGTTTCACAGCTAAGAATTCTGACTAGAAGAAAATCTAATTATCATCACACATAGGGCACAAACCAACATAAAAATGCCATATAACACTAAACTGGGGAGAAATAGCTTAGGAAAAGTAATTTTCTTTAAGACCCACAGTAATAAATTATAGGTCCTATAAGTGGTTGCTGATATCCAGTGAAACATCTTACCTGTTTTTCATTAGCCTCAGCTCTCGTTTGCGTGTTGCCTCTTCTGCCAGTTGCTGGGGACTGTGCAAACTTCCTGGTGAGGCAGCCATCACTACCCCCTGTGGCAAAGCAGTAGTGGGAGCTCGGATCTGGTAAGTTGGCATGTCACCAGTGGCAGCTACAATAAAACAAAATATTACAAGCTTATATGAACAATTTACAACTTGATATTTTATATAGAACTGACCTGAAAATAACATACTTCTTCTTACATGTCATTAGAGGTGATCTTGCTAACACTTAAGATGATTATTCTGAGTATTACAGAAATCTCAGGTATCAAAGATCTTCTTCAACATTTGGAACAATGACATTCAGCATGCTCTATACATTTAAAGTAGAAAAATGTCCTAGCCTAAAATCAGTGGTGTGCTGATAAACATTTAACAACCAGCTCTCTGGGGTTGTTGGCCCGGACCTGTAGGATCTGTCTTTCCCATGACATGAGTTCTTTCACCATGGCCAAATTCAAGCTACCAATGTGACTTCACTGAATGCAGAGTTGGGAAGAGATACACAGTAAGTACCACACCATACCGATAAAACAGATGTAAATAACCTCAAGAACATAGATAAAATAATTAGAAATGATGTTTTGAGTATTTATTGTCGTTTTTAATGTAATTTATTTGTTAAATGTATGTGCGTGTGTGTGTGTATAA
Source organism: Equus quagga (assembly GCF_021613505.1). NCBI lineage: Eukaryota > Metazoa > Chordata > Mammalia > Perissodactyla > Equidae > Equus > Equus quagga. The sequence continues at coordinate 1,773,338 of NC_060278.1, forward strand.
ATTTTTAATAATGACTGTTTTAACAACCAGTTCACAAAAATCCTGAAAATTTAACAATCAGCTCTAGCAAACCAGCAGGAGCCGGCTCTAGCACACCACTGCAAAAATTCTGATTAAGCAGAACATCTCCATCCTCTGCCTATTCCAGGCAGGAGACTTTCCTGTACCCTGTATCATGCCTGAAACAGTTACCAAACGTCTTCAAGTGTAAGTCCTACTAACAGAGGAGGACTGAGGTGCTGAAGGAAAATACCAGCTCACTGTATTTTCAGTTAAAAGTCAAAAACAAAGCAGCAAAGCTCTACTTAAAAGTGGTTTCTCTGGGGAATGATCATTTTTGTCTTTCTTAGGTTTCTTGGGATAATACATTTCTAAGTATTCATTTTTAAAAAATATTTTCTAATTATTGTATAACCATAGTTAAATGATAGACTTAATATCTATTTAGTATTCATATTGAGTACTAAAAGTCCTCAAAATGTCCTAATTTATATTCAAAATTTCTCTCTCTACTGCAATAAACATAGCTTCCCAGAAAAGACAGATGGATTTAAGTGATGAAACACATTTCTACCACCAATATTTCAATTTTGAGAATGTATGGTCCAGAGTTAATGTGACATCCTGACAGGATATTACAAGCTAAACCCAAGAAAAACGTTTAAAGAAAGTTACTAAATCCTGTAAAAATTGGTCTGAACCAAATGCCAATCACTTCCATATTTCAATAAAATGTATTATACCCACTGAGTAAGAACTAAAATTTTACCCAAAAGGAAGTCAAAGACTTTTTCACTTAAATAGGATAGTATCAGTGAAAATGGCCAAGTAGTTTAAAAGATCTGTCAAAAATTTATCTATGTGCTTCTTTTTGGGTAAATGTCAGGTTTGTTTTCTCCTGAGGGCTCAAGAATAAGGTGAAAGACTAAAACAATAAAAAATATGGCTTTGGGAGAAGATCATTAAAGGTCTTCATAAGATTAGTAAAAATACCACTTATAAGGTTGTACTACTTCTTCCTTCTGTATGTAATTTAAAAAAACAATGGTGATAAATAGTAACTGTGATAAATATAATGTTCACTAGCAAAATCTCTATTGACAACCTTGGGAAAAATTCTAAATTTGTTTTTGTGACTATTTAAAAATACTGTATACATAGATGTCTCACTGTATGTCACAGAAAATTTTATAGCTTTGAAAAATGTAACACAATTTTAAAACCAGTTATAAACTGTTAACATACTGAACATTTTTTTAAATATGTATTTTATCATTTTGTCAGAGGAGATAAAATAGAGCACAGAATGACACAGTTCTCTCCTCTCTTCTCTTTATCCACATCCAGGGAAGAAAGTTATGGGATAATAACGGTTGAAACAATGGAACAGCTGCAGGGGACCTAGGCGTTCTAAAACTGGAACAGTAGCCAGTGATGAAGGAGAAGTTGAGGTGCTATCAGACTGACGTCTGCACACGGCCAAGATGCAGACCTTGGTCCAGGGTTGTTCTTTCCAAACACGGCTCACTAAGAAGTGCAATAAAATCAACAGAAAGGTACAGAGGAGTTCATTACACCCTCTCTGGTGTTATATACATCTGCTATTTTCTCTACTGCAAAGTTAGAGCAGAATGCTTACATGATATACAAAAGTTAGTTGAAGAGTATCCATTTTTTTGAAAAAAGGAAATAAGGGGGGTGGGAATACGTCACAGATGAAAAATAAAGCTCATTCATTGGTCTTAGAATCTGAAATGGTTCTAAACTTTTGCCTGTTTCCAAAAGCTGAAACCACCCTCAAAGGAACAAATTCGGCACTATCAAGGATAATGGCAATTCCAAAAGAGGCATTCTTAAAACATTTTCAGCAACCGCTCAAATGATAATGTGGAAGAGAATGATATACTTGGATGTACTAGTTCTGGGATGTTAGCTAACAAACTGGGTTTTATTACAATTTTTTAGACATACTATATTCCTTTTATCTCCTTTGACAAAAGTCAGATTGCAGCTCATTAGTTCAAGCCAGAAATATGAATTAGTATAAATTAGTAGGAATTAGTATAAATTTCTGTAATATCCCAAAGAATCTATAAGAAGGTACACTTCTAATGGTCACTGAACAAATATGAATGGATAAATCCCACATACTCAAATAGGATCTTATTAGTAAATACATTAAGAAGATAAGAGCAAAGAGCATCTCTTGTTTTGAGGAAATCCAAACGTCAAAAAGTTTTGTTTTTGAAACAAGTTATAAAAAAGTTTTTTATCTTAGTTAGCTCCAGTTTCTAGTATTAAGAATTCAGTGGTAATTTAAAGCAGATAAGATACCTGGGCTTACAGATCAAAGAACCATCCTGTGTCCTTTGATGACATATCTTATGCCTGCACTCTTATAAAGGCCAATTCCTGTTCCATCTAACTACTAAAAGTGTCCCAATTGATTTTTATTCTAGCGTTTCATTGTATAAATTATTTCTGAAAATAAATGGATCATCAGTGGGGACTTTAAACTCATGATTGGGGAAAGATAATAAGAAAAATATATTTATACACTAATTTTATTCTAAGGCAGTGAAAGCTTTAAAGACAAGTCTGGGATATCTTTTTTACCTTAGAATCTAGCACAGAACGTGACATATAATTGGTGCTTGGTGAGTTTACACGTGCGCTATGAAGTAAATTCTGAACTTCCCTGGGTTTTGCACAAGCCCACTGTCATTTGGAATGTTTAAAATAAGCAGTCTTATAAGACTTTCATTAGCTATCATTATAGCTAAGTCTTTAAGTCTTTAACACTAAGACCTGGAAAGCCCTACAAGATGCTACATATTTATTCAAACTGGCCTTTCTTGAAAAAGGCATTATTTCTTCAATCTTTCCTCAGATGTTAGTCATCTAACCCGACATTTTAGAAGCAGAGATGTTCTAATTATAGTGTTTCCAACCATATAACTCTTGACATGGAAAAAAAATCTTTAAATTGAGTATCAAATATTTCATGGGAAAAGAAAATTCCTAGAACTCAATTCTGGTCATTAACTTCATACCTCTCTTTGCAAGCTTTAAACACGGTACAGCAGAAAAAACATGGGGTTTGGAGTCTGGGTTCTAGTCCAGCTTTGCCACTTACCAGCCATGTGACTTGGGGCAAGTTCAGTTTCCTCATCTGTAAAATGGGGATACAGTATCTCATTTAATACTCACAATACACCCTGCAATGTATGTCAAAGTGTCTAGCACAGTGCCTGGCACGTGGGAGGCATTCAGCAAATGTTAGTGCCCTTCCTCTTCCCTTCCTTAAGTTCTGAAAGACAACGTTCCAAGTTATGCTTATGCCGTGTATTAGTCAAAAGGCATATAACATCCATAAATATATTTTCCCCTGAAGTCTCCCTGCTAACAAACCTGGGTAATAGAATGGTGAAATATACGCTTCTTATTCCTTATTTTCTTTAAAAATATGCCTATTAAAAACTTTAAAGCTGTATACTGTATTTTATTATATTCCTTTAGAGAATAAATTATTAAAAGATTATATAAAATGTTCTTTTCAATATATATAACAATTTAAAACAGAACCTCAAAGGTGAAGAATCACAAATAACCAAATGATACCATCTCAGCAGACTGGTAATAAGAAAACTGAAAGATCCCACAAGTCAAAGAGGTATTTGTTTGTTTCTTCCTAAGAAAGAAAAAAGAAACCCAGCCAAATGCCTATCTAGATAGCTTCCAAAGTAAAATGATTTATCAACACCCCAAATGATGGTGACTTTACTTGCTTGCTTGTTTATTTATTTAGATTGCTATAGTACTGAGCACATTAAGTAAATAAAAACAGCTTTACATATGGTGCTCCTAACGTCATATGACATTTCGCCATGTGTCACTAATGCCAAGGACACCTAAGTAATAAGCAAGAGAGGTAACCTGGAAGTCATACTTATAAAGCAAGGGGCTTCTTCCCCTAGCTCCAGCAGCTATGCCATCTTCCCTTTCTTCTGTGGTTCCCCCCCTCCCTCCCATCACACCAGTGCTGCTAATGCCCAAAGCAGGCTTGTCCCTGCCTGTTGCCTCAGTCATAAACTGTCCCTCCCCTACTGCTCCACTTTTGCCAAGAAAATTAAATCCTACATAACCATGACTACGTAAGCACTGAACATTTTCAAATTTGTTACAATTACTAGAGCACACAGAATTAAGTCATTAAATATTTATTACTTTAAGGTACACACAAGGGAACTTTCTGAGTTGTTTATTAAGTGTAAACTTTAGAGTAAAAAACAAGTCCATGTAAAAAATGAGATATTATGAATACTGAAATTTAAAGTTCTATATAATAGCAAATATATGCTCTATTGCCCTATAGGAGTAATAATAAATATTCTAGGAAAAAATCCATTTGACTACTTAAAATGATACTAACTTCATTTTGCAGGTTTATAAGCAGTGGGGAGTGTGCTACTGTAACTCATCTAATGTTAGCACAGTTCATCAATGTCAGGCGAATTTGGAGGAGCAATGTAATATGGTGTGAAGAGAACCAGACAAGCAGTCTGAAGATTCAAACTGGCTCACCACTTGCTGGCTTCGCAAGCCTGCAAGAGTCACCTACCCACTCTGAGCCGGGCTCAGTGATCCGCAAAATGAACGCGATACTATCTGCCCGGGGTGAACCAGTGAGAGCGCACGGAAGTGCTTCCCCTCTTCTCAGTGAGGCCTCCCCTCACCCTCTACTACAGGCTTCCTGTGGGTCTCGCACCATCTGACAGCTTCTTTGATAGCACTTACCACATCTGTATTTATGTCTTTGTAACATTAAGTGATTTTTTTAGTTTAAAATTTACATAAATGCAAAGTATCATAATTATTTTTATTAGGCAATATATTCATATAGGCAAATAAAATAGGGCAAAGTAAAACAATTATCCCAAATTATATTTCATTAAAAAATTTTCCAAAATGGTGGGAAAATAGTAAAATGGCCCTTTCAGTAAAACATCCATACAGAGTTTTATTGAAACTTAAGGTAGATGGGTGCCTTGTTATTTTCACTTCCAACGTGATTATAACTTGTTTTGCTAACAACTTCAACAAACTGTTACAACCTGATCCAAACCATTCTTTTAAGTGAAAATTTCCAAACAAAAACCTTTCCCAGTAGCCTCCTTTCACAAAGGTGAAGTGTATTCTTGTTCTCATGCATCAAATATTAACTAAGATGTTGTTTTCCAAATTTGAATAAGTTGGAATGTTTGTTTTTCACAATTCAGAAATCCAGGCTGAATACTACTTTTTAGAGTTTTTTAGACACAGGATCTAAAAAATATGGAGTTAGACTCCTAACATAATCAGCTTGTGAATAAAGCCAAAAAATATTTCTAATAAAAATCTAACCTATACTCAACAGAATCAATAATTCTCTAAACTATAGATGTTCACTTTTCACATTGAATTCCATGATGCTATATATAAATGCTCCCAAAACCTTTTCCAGTCGTCAGTATTGCTGGGAGCCTGATTTTGGTCTAGATCAGTTTTTCAAACTTTAAGTTGTAGACCATTAGTGGATCGTAAAATCAATTTCATGGGTCAAGAATAGCATTAAAAAAAGAGAAGGAAAGAGAACAGAAAAGTATGAGTACCTCACATACAGTAAGGATAAGCATCGCTTTCGAAACTTGTTCTATATTAATGTAGGGCACACCCACGCACAGGTCTACTGCACCATGACGTAAACCAAGGGTCTGAGTCGAAAAGCGCGCAAGCCAGCGGTCCAGGTCAACCCTCCGGGCTCGCCCATCCACACAGGCACACCACAACTCAGAATCCAAAGGCTGCCCCGGAAGCTGCTCTACTCCACCTGCGAAAAGCACCTTAGACCCTGCGCTCTTTGGACTCTTCAAACAAAAAGAAAAAACGTGTTTTTCATTTTAAAACGGTATTCCAAACAGAACTGATTCTGTGACAACTGACCAGATTTCCAAAAATGATGATTTCCAAAGGCACAACGATGTCTTGTGAAAAAAGGCTGACATCTTCTAGTTTCAGCATTTTGAAAATTTTAAATTGGAAAGGGTAAAACTGTGAAAAAAAAACTCTTTAAGGATGGTATGTTCATTCTGTAAACATAAATGTATAAAAATGTTCACTTATTTACAAGCAAAGGTTAAAATTTTATGCAAATCTTTACCTTAAACTTTCATCTTTAAATATATTCTGAGTATTTTCAAATCATTTTATTTTTTGTTATGATTCTCATGCTCAGACAAGTCAAATGCTGAATTGGAATTAAAAGCTTAGTAAAGAAACATATAAACCAATTACTAATTTTTTGATATACGTGCAGAAAACTGCCTTTTGGTTCTGAGTCATACAACACGCAATATCTGAGGTTAAGTCCATCTATATCTTACAATAAATTTGTATTGGAGAGGTTCTGCAATCTGTAGCATCTCTAAAACTTCACAAAAGCTCGAGAGAAACAATGCGTCCTCAAGATAATCCTACAAACAAGCGACCACGGCTTTTGCACGCTCCCGACACGGGCCTGTCGCCCTGGTGGCGAGGCCGCGGCGGGCGTCCGCCAGCCCCCTCTCCGCGCCCACCTGCGCGCTCGGCGCCGGGGCGGCGGGCACACGCTACCTCAATCGACGCCGCCGCCGCCGCACGAAGGACAGCGGCCACCCGGCCACAGCCGCGACCCGCACGGGCACCGAGGCACGCGCGGAACTCTTGGGGACGCCGGCCCCCGAGGGTGCCCTCGGCCGGCAGACACTCACCTCGAGGGGGGCGGCAAAGCACGGCTCGCGAGCGAAGCTGAGCGGCGGGAGGGCGCCCCGGAGGGGCGGCGGGGCCGGCCCGCGCTCACGTCAGCGGCCGCACGCGCCAGGGCCCGCGGCCAGCCCGGCTGCTGGCTGACGTCGGCGCGCCGCCCGCCGCAGGCCCCCGGCGCCCCCGAGCGGTTCCGGGAGGCGCGGTGACGTCAGCGCGCGCCGCCGCGAGCCGAGCCGGGGGCAGGGGCCCGGGGCCCGAGGGCCGGGGGCCGGGGGCGGCGGCGGCCCTCCGCGCGGCTCCTCGGCTCTGGGCTAAGTGCGTACGCGGCGAGGAAATCGGCAGCTCGGTTTTTGACAACTTGCAAACTGTGTAAATTTAATCTGTAGCGGCATCGGACCTGCAACAGGTTGCAGATGAAGTAACAGCTTATTTTGGTAGAGCGGAACGGAGAGCGAGCGAGCGAGGACCACTGCCGTGGTCAAGTGAGCGAAAAGGCAAGCACACTGAGATGCCTCAACAGAGTGCGGAATTTACAGAGAGAGAAAGAAAGGAACGTCTTACTCCTCAGCTACCGGAAAAGTCATACTTTCTGAAACACTCAGGTGTCCCGAAATAATTTTTTTAAAGTTCAAAAATTTTTTTGCAGAAGTAATTTAAATCCCACTTTAAAATTCTTACCTGTTTCATCTCCAGTTACAGCCATGATGGGCTTCTGCATACAAACTGCCTTGTTTCCCCTCTCACAGGGCAACAGAAAGTGTTCCGAACTAACAAGCATGGGCAGGGTACGTAGGAGTATTGACATCACAATGACATCACTAGCCTATCACTGCCATCAGTTTGCTTTGTCACAGCCGAGCTCACTGAAACCCAAGCCCTATGAAAACCCTTCCTGCAATAAAGCATCTTAATGCTCGTTTCTCATTTTTACATAAAAATATGTTGGGATGGGCTCTGGCAAAAAACGTCTCATTAGCATTAAAAGTTAAACATAGTTGTTTCTTATGGGGCTACTTCTTTATTATTGTCCTGTCCAAGTTTCTAGATAAACAAAGGGGGCATAAACCCTATATAGTTTTCATAACTCACAGAAGGAGGAAAAAAATACTTGGAGATTAAAAAAACAAAAAAAGAACCCTAACATTCAGCCCTGAAAGACACTGTGAAATACACAGAAGTGTATTTCATAGACGCTTCTAAATTCACCCAGTAAGAAATACCCAGCCACCTTTGTTCACTTAGCACATTTTTATTTGCTACACCACCATAAAATCAAGCTGTTCCTAAGGTAACATAGAATTTGCTAATTTCACTTGAAGGGAGTAGATACTGAAATTTTAAAAGTTCACTGTGCCAAATGTAGCAAGTATTATATGGCATTCTTCCATAAATATTAGATTGAACCAAATAAATCTGCTGATATTTGACTTTTTTGGCTCACAAAAACAGCAATTTCATGGGGCTCAATCTAATACATTATTTTACTAAATTAAAATCCCTTGAAAAGAATTTTGTGATTTTTAAAAATTCTTAAGTCAGTCACAATTATTATTTGTAAATTTTAAAAAATATGTCCAATTTTATTTGGGTCACCTAATGAAGGTTCAGTGCTTGAATTGCTGGTTCTCTATAGGAAATTTAACAATTGCACAGTTAGACAAAAAACTGGCATATGTTCAACAGTATAATAGACCACAGCCTGGGGAAAAACCTGATTTGCATCTCTACTGCAGAAAAATAAGTGACATGTCACTGAGACCTTTTACCTCTATCAGAGGGCTGCACAAAGCCCATTCTCTTATCTGATTAGAATCCAACCCGACCTTATGTCAATGAAAGGACACTCTACCACAGTTTGCCTTATTCAATTAAGCACCTTCTGGTAAAGGCAGGGACTTCACACTTAGGTACTAAGGAGGTGAGACATCAGGGAGTATCAGGTTTTCAGTGTTCTCCAGAGCACATGAACTGAAGACAGCCTGCCCTGGCTGAGGAAAGAGGTCTAGGGATCAGCCTAGATGTTAACCCCATCAGAGGATCCATGAACGACTCTTCCATCCCAGCCTCACCTAAAGGTTTGGGTCCAAGTGTCAATTTTATTTCCAATTTCAGAAAGTTCAAATAGATTTTTATGTCAACATTTCTTTAAATTGGCACTTGGTGCTCAATAAATAGTGTAAAAAAGGGTAGAGGAAGGAAGGGCAGGAGGAAGCTTGGTTGCTTGGCGGACTACTGCTGTAGTTAAGTTTTAATATACTTGCTGGACCAAACTCAGTTAAGCAGCACACAGAAGTAGTAACATTTTCACAGACGAGGAGTACTTCACTCTCGTTCAGTAAATGGTTACTGAATGTTTATCATACGCCAGCGACTGTGCTAGGGACTAAGAATCCCTGTCCAAATAGAAGTTCCCATCTAGGCAGGACATGGAGCTTCACAAGAGTGTGAGATGTGCCCCAAGAAGGTGCAGTGGGAACTCACAGGAAGTATCTAAGCCACATCTGGAGGATCAGGGCAGGCTTCCTGGAGTGCTGTCTAAGGTGAAAACTGAATAATGCACATGATTAGGGAAAGTGTTCTTGTCAGAGCAAAGGCTACGTGCGAGGGCCCTAGAGAGGAGAGGGGGCATGGCATATCACAGGAAATTAGAAGAATCCAGCACAGAGCTGCACTACAAAAGACGAAGAAGGTGAGAGGAAGGAGGCCTGGATCAGGCAGAGATTTGGGCAGTGTTAAGGATCTGGACTCTGTCTAACAAGTAACAGGCAGTCAATGAAAGTTCTTGAGCAGGAGACTGACATAATTAGATGTGAATTTTAGAAATACCACTCTGAATTGCAGAATTGAGAGTATAATGTAGAGAGGGAAGTGTCGGAGGCAGAGACTTGTTTTTAAGAAATAGTAGTAGCTCCCAGGATCATTGAGAAGGATGAAGAAAGAGAGCCTAGCTGAAGTTTCAGGAACAATTCACAAAAAACCGGGCCAAGAAGGGATCTGCTGCCTCTGGCATGACTAGGAAGATCAAGAAGCTGCTCCACAGCGGCCAGCTTCAGAGCAGAGATCGGAACCTGCTGTCGTAATCCAGGTCAGAGCGGATGGCAGCCAGAACTTGGGTTATGACTGGGTGGAGAGGAGCGAAGAGGTGTGATTTGGCTAGGAGGAAGAATGGATGGGGGGAGGGAGAGTAAGGGATGATGCTCAGGTTTCTGGCTTGAAGCAACAGGATGGACAGTAATCCATTACTGAAATAGGGTAAACAAAAGAACTGGGGTAGGGGGTCAGCCTGGTGGTGTAGTAGTTAAGTCTGTTTGCTCTGCTTCGGCGGCCTGGGGTTTGTGGGTTCAAATCCTGGGTATGGGCCTACACACCGCTCATCAAGCCATAGTCTGGCGGCATCCAACATACAAAATAGAGGAAGATTGGCACAGATGTTAGCTCAGGGACAATCTTCCTCACCAAAAGGGGGGAAAAAATACTTGGGTGGGGAAAAATGGATGTGGAGTTTTGGACTTAAGGAGTTGAAGATGTGTGTAGGATATCTGAGCAGCCAGTTGGAGTCAGGGGCACAGTCACAGTGAACTGAAGCCATGGGCAGGGATGAGGTCATCCAGGGAGAGTACTCAAGTCTGACAGCAGAGGGCCCAGGATGCAAGCCTGAGGAATGCCACTAACACTTACGAGCCGGGCAGAGGAAGATCAGACCAACAAAGGAGACTGAAGGAGAGGCAGGAGAGAGAGAAGAAACTACAATAAAATGCAGTATCAGGGAAGCGAAAGAAGCAGAAGTCAACAGTGTTATACCGCTGAGTGATTAATTGAGAACTCACAAAGAAACTGCTGTGACCTTTCAATGGAATGATAGGGGGGAAGGTGGATAGAGAGTAAGACAAGAGTGCCCAAGGATCCTGTGATGTGTAACGCAGAACTACAGCGGCTGGCCACCATGATTTTAAAAAAAAGTAGAGGAGGAAAGGAAAGGAAAAGCAAAGGCCAGGCAAGGAGAGAAAGAAAAAGAGAGGAATAAAGATTGGAAGGAAAGAACAAACATCTTACTTGTATTTGATAAAAGCATTCACATAGTATCACGGATAGATTCACAATGAATCAGCATATTATTAGCAGTAACTATAGTTTAGCAAGGTTAATAGATAAAAGGTAAACTTTTAAAAAATCAATAATATTTCTCTTCACCTGCAACAACTAGAAAATGTAATAGAAAGGCAGCATTCATAACAGCAATGAAAACCAAAAGCATTTAGGAACTAACTACACAAAGAATATAAAAGACTCCCATGGAGAAAATTTTAAATTGTTAAAAGAAGTTAAAATAAGATCCACCTGAATAAATGAGACGATCAACAGTTTGGAATAGGTCAGTTTAACATTATAAAGCCTTCAGTTCCGCCTAACTCTTGTGCACTGTTGGTGGGAATATAAACTAGTGCAGCCTTTAAGGAAAACAGCATGGAGGTTCCTCAAAAAATTAAAAATAGAACTACTATCCAACCCAGCTATTCCACTTCTGGGTACTTATCCAAAGGAATCAAAAATACTAACTTGAAAAGATATCTGCAGTCCTATGTTCATTGCAGCATTATTTACAACAGCCAAGATATGGAAACAACCTAAGTGTCCATTGATGGATGAATGGATAAAGAAAATGTGGTACATATATACAAGGGAATATTATTTAGCCATGAAAAAGAAGGAAATCTTGTCATTTGTTACATGGATAGACCTTGAGGGCATTATGCTAAGTGAAATAAGTCAGACAGAGGAAGACAAATACTGAATGATCTCACTTATATATGGAATCTAAAAAAAACCAAAAAAACCAAACTCATAGACACAGAGAACAGATGAGTGGTTGCCAGAGGTGGGGGGTGGGGAACGGGCTAAATGGGTGAAGGTGGTCAAAAGGTACAAACTTTCAGTTATAAAATAAATAAGTCCTGGGGATATAATGTACAGCATGGTGACAACAGTTAATAATACTGTGTTGTATATTTGAAAGTTGCTAGGAGTGTAGATCTTAAAAGTTCTTATCACAAGAAAACAAAATTTGTAACTATGTGTGGTGATGGATGTTAACCAGACTTATTGCAGTGATCACTTATTGTGACTTATACATATGTGGAATCATTATGTTGTACACCTGTAACTAATATAATGTTAAATGTCAATTATAGCTCAATAAAAAGACCAGTTCTCCCTAATTAATCTATAAATTAAATGCACTCTCATTTTATTATATGACATTGTTATTATTTAGAAACTCACTTATTCCAAATGCATACGAAAGAATAACGGTTCCCAAAGGCTAACTCAGCACTAAAAAGACCCTAAGCAAACAGACAGACAGACAGACAAAAGGACAGAAAGGGGAACTTGTTCTGCGAACCAACAAACCAGTATGGCACTGGCACATAGAAAAAGAGACCAAGAGTGCAGAATGGAGAGTTCTGAGACAGATCCAAGTATACATGAGAACCTATTGTTTAAATACTATTGCCCCATAAATTAACTGGGAAAGGACAAACCATTAGTAGGGAAAACTAGCTCCATACATGGAGAAAAAATGAAAAGGAATTCCCACCTAATAGTATGTACACAGGTGAACCTCAGGTGGATTAAGGACCTAAATGTGAAAAGTAAAACTACAAAGCTAATAGAATTAATGTAGAAAAATATCTTTATGACTTATGGAAGAAAAAAAGTTCTTAACTAAAACCCTCAGAGGACAAAACTTATGTTTAAATAAATGTGTTTAAACTTCTGTGCATATTATCTATGCAAAATATAAAACATTTTAAAAACTCTCCTTGTTGTTAAAGTATCAAGTTTGCAACAGGTTTTCCATATGAAAAAGATAAAATTAGAAGAAATGATTATTCTTTATGATTATTCATTTAGACACCAGAGTTCACGAGTTATCAGGGAAATATGTAGGTGGACTTAGTTTTACATTTAAAATTAAAGTATTGGGTAAGTACTATGTATTTTTTTTACTCCATAAATGCCACCACTTCAGTTCTTCATATACTTTTATTATTGTCCATGCTAACCCCCAAATACCTAAGAGAAAAGCTAATTTTCAAGAGATTCATCAATTATAATCTGCTTTTTTCCACACTTGCAAGATTTTCAAACTAAAAGAACTGATTACTCCCCTTAAAATTAGTGCTATATCATATGCCCTAAGCAAACAGACCAAGCAGAATAGAATTAAATTAAAACAGAAGTTTTGAAAGTTGTATTAAACATATTATAGTTATTATAGTTATTATGAAGACAATGAAATTAAAATAATGTAAAACTCAACTTTGATCGAAATCTTAGGTTATCCTAAAAGCTTAGGGCTATGTGCCAACTGTTTTATTTCACTACTGTCAGCTTCTGTAAGAGGCAGCACGAGTAACTCAGAATTCAGATATACTAAGAATGGTCTAAAGAAAAACCAACAACTAGCCTTTGTTTTCAAATGAGATGTCTAAAAATGAGACTTGAGTGTAACAGCTGGAGAAAGACCCAAATTCAGTGCAAAATGGACTGGATACTTAAATCTTCATAAACTAGGTAATAAAAATATATTAGGCGCAATATTTCTAACCCCCAAATGAAGGACATTTACTTAATTCAAAAATTCATTCATGTTTCCAACTCCCTTTTTCCATCATGCTACTCTTAATTTAACCTTTCTTAAGAGCAATAAAACCTGCTAAAAAGTGAATCATATAATTTAACTTGTTTAATGTATTAAAATCTTTCTTTTTCAACCCTTTTAAGTGCCTCCCCCCACCCCCCCAAATCTACCGTCTGTATATTTCAGAAAACTATAAAATCACCACTAAATGGTATGATATAATAATCCACAGGTATTCTAAATGTATTAGATTAATAAAATATACCTTGAACAACAACCTGGCTGCCTGGGACAAAGAACTGCTGTGTGCCATCAGCTGATTGTGCTGCATACTGTACAATTGTAGCACCTGGTGGAGGAGCTCCTGAATTTGTCATTGTTAATGCCTGCAGTCCCTGAACACCATCAGATCCTGGGTTAGAAATCTGGATTGTTCCACCTTGGGCTATAGCAACTTAACAGAAAAAGAAAAGAAATATTAGAGAATTTCACGATTCATTTTTAATACTCCCAATACTGGAAGAATATACTCTGGGCCTCTTTATTACCAATGCTTCCCATTCTAAGTTGCCCTTATTGCTCTATGCTGAATTGATAAGGAGGTCCTCCTCCATGGGACCACACTCTGAAAAAGCTCATAAATACTCAAAAATAGCTCTGATTCAGAATTGTTTGACAGACATAGAACCCATGGAGTTTTCCGTCTCCCTGGCATCCATCCAACTAAATTATTTAAGAAGCAGACTGGAGATGCAGACAGGGAGAAAGTCCAGCTTCTTGATTTTCTCCATTCTTTCAGATATTTTTAGTTATAGATAAATAGCATTCTTCCAACATTTAAGAAATGGTCAGCAAGGTTCCATTGAGCATAATTACAATGAATTTGTACCTTCATTCAGCTAACCACTTTTCTAATTTATCATCAAGAAAGTAGCTTTGAATGGAATATATTACATATTTTGGTTTTAAAGCTCAAGTCTATAAAACTGTAACCTTTACCATTTTGACTATGCCAGGAGAATCCTGACAAACAAAATGTTAAGCTGGAAAGGACCTTAAAAGGCAACTGTACTGAAAGATTGTGTGCTACACTATTTACCTCTACCAAGCATCTCCAACAACTGCAGCTAACGGCAACAAATATGAGGCAGATTTCCTCTACATACTGAGACTTGCCAGACATGTTTAAAAGTTAACATATTTATGGAAAGTTTCAAAAGAATAATTGATTAAATGTTTTGTTTTTAAATTTCACTCTAAAGTACTCTTTAAAATATCTGAGAGTACTGTATACTTTAACACAAAGATTATGACCCCATGTTTTAGTTTAAACACTAGACATTAAGTGGAACTAAGGGCTATCCTTTTTTCAAAAAATCACATATAAACTAGCTAACCAGACTTTACAATGAAAATAAAAACACCACCACCAGAATAACACAACACTTATAAATCAATGTGAATGTCTGACAGGAATGTTATAGTAGTGTTAAAATATACTCTGAATCTTTCCAAATCATTACATAACATTTTTAAGAGTGTCTGGGCAAAGGACCACTTAGTTGATGACCTGATCGTTTACACTTGTCAGAACTATTAGAAAGAGTAACAACAACAAATCTTCAGTGCTTTGACCTAAGGTTGTAGGGCCTAACACAGAAAGATGGGTTAACATTTTTAAAAACATTTCAACATAGATGCATTCTCTGCATTTTAGTTCACTGACATGCCACTAGTAGAATATGATTGACAGAAACTGAAGAATCAGTTACAGAATGTCAATAGTGCTGAGGTTGAGAAACTCTGATGTAATATCACTTTATTTATCTCGTTCACCTAGAGTACTATATTCTGTACATATTTAAAAACAAGATTTTACCATGACTCCAAAGATTTGCGGGACTCTCCCCTTACAATAAAAAGGTTTGGGAGAGATCTATGTCTAACTTCTTAAAAGGGAAGGATAAAGAAGAGATGCTGCTTCCTGGGTCCTCACGGCTGGACATGAATGAATTTCATATGTTATCATACATTTGAATGTGCATTTTCAGTTGATGATTAGTTTGATGTCATAGGAATAGTGCTTTAGAAGGAACAGGCACAGGCAGTGTAACCACAATGTGTAAGAAGCACAAGCCTAGCATATAGCAGGCACTCAATAGAAATGATGAATGAATGGCCTTCATTTCCTCGAGACAGACTATATTATGAACAACTTAAGCCACCTGTGAATCTAGAAGAGTTAAATGAAGTATGGTTTCAAATTCTAAATGACTCATTTCAATGCCAATACAATTATCCAGCTTTTGGACTAGTAAAAAGCTGAGGTGAGAGTAGTTGCTTCCAAGGATAAGAACCATGAAATAGGTAGATAACAAAGATCCTTACTTTCTTTTTTCTTTCCATAGTTTCTTTTTTTTCACTTTCTTTTTCAATGTTTTCCTATAATTCCAACCAAAACTTCCTCACTTTTACACCATAAAAAGCTGATATATCAAGAATTTGTTCCTCTCACCATTTTCTGGTCGAGTCATTATATAATTAGATGTGGACAAGAGACACACACACACACACACACACACACGCTGGCTCCAGGGGGAAAACGGTCTTACTAAGTCATCTTGTACTTTGGCCTAGCTTTTATTTTTTAAGCCAAAGACACTGTTGATTTTGGCATTATCAAATGACAGAGGACTTTCCTCTTTAAAATGTTACCTCTCAATTGACAATAAACAAGATTTCCCAATGCTTCAGGATACTGGAAATAAGCTTTGTGCATGCATCTGTGTATTCAAAAGATTTGAGGAGGAAACTTCCTAGGCTAGAAAATATTCAAGGACAGTATAATGTGTGTTTTCAGCAAACACTCATCAAGATAAATCAAACGGTAGGAAAAACTAAGATGAAATTAACTGAATGAGTTGTCATAACTCATTTCGTTTTAGCTAATTATTTTTTTTTAAAAACTTATGGAAGTTTTCTAATAAACAGAAGTAGAAAGAATTTTCCCTACCCACTCATCCCAAACTTTTTTTTGTCTGGAGTATTTCAAAACAACTCCCAGACATTGTGTCTGGCTAATCATTTTTAAATGAAACGATGGGCCCATAGGAAGGCCATTAGCAACCAATGAAAGTAAAACACCTTTGTATTTCCCACTAGCTTTACTTGGGCACCCAGGCTCTATTAATGCTTTCTTGGACTGACACGTGCCTCTGAGGCATAAAAGCTTGTGCCTATGGCCACACTGTTGTTCACAATGAAGACCCGACACTGGCCTATGAACATTGATTTGCACTCAAGCAGAAGTCAAGGGTTTTTTTATTTTAGACCATAAGCATATGAACTTTCCTCTTTTAAGTAATCCTTTATAACATTACAGTTTCATAAAATAATCAAAATTGAAAATTGGACAGCTAGATTATATAATCAATGATTTAAGCCTACTGGTACGTCACCTGCTCATAGCAGTCGTGGGTACAAGTTAGACTCTTTTGTCCTAGTTGCTCTGGGAAGGACCTGACTCTTTTCCCCTAAAGTCTCAGGTGAGCTGTACTTCATAATTAAGTAGGTCACTCTGTATCCACTGGCTGAATGTCATACACACTGACCTTACGTTAAGAAAGAGTGTCTAGATAAAGTGTAATTCATTAATTTACTAAGCATTTTTCTACTAAGTTAGTTTTAGTTACACAAATGTCTTTATAAACTACTTATATAGTTATGGTATTTGGTTTCAAATCAGTATTAACTCAAGGATGTCTTACACATCCCCAACTTACCATATACCATGGTAACCAGGATGATATCATGTCAACTAGTCTAGGCAATAAATTCTTTACAAATTCCTGGTATACAAAACTGTGTTTAAAAAATCTGCTCCTCCCATTACTCACTGCCATTGAGCACTTCTCTCCTGGAGCTGTTAATATCATTGATATAAGGAAAATATTACTTATGGGATGAAAATTCAAGAGTTTTGGTAAAAAAATTTTTAATTAAAAAATTAATATTTTAAAGTCTTGTCTAATCATTAAAGAAGGAAGAAGAGAAAGATAAATAAGGGTAGGAACTGAAAAAAAGAGTTCATGACCAAATGAGGAAGGAGTAGAATTTATATAAACTAAGATTTCATCTGACCTCTTTCCACTTGATGCTAATATCTGTCTTTAATCTGAAACCTTTATATATGAGCTAATTCAAATACATAAACATATAAATATTTAATTATTATTTAAAACCATCTTTATTCCAAATTGTAATAAAGAGATTCACAAATAAAATTTCATTGAATTACCTTTACAAAGAACACAGACCTTATGCCAGTGAATTCTCAGGTTTAAATTCAAAAAGTGAGCACAAAACAGAACCTGTGAGGACCTGGGCCTTAAAAGCCAAGGAGTGCATACAGCAGAAGAAAGACTCGACAGACTCATGCTGTAACAAGAACAGCAACACCCAGGTTAAAGAGCCAGATTCCCATGGGTAGATCCCTCCCGTGTTTGCTTTGAAAGCGACCTTGGGAGAATGTCAGCAAAGTTGCTACTGAGAATCATAAACACAAGTGCATGTACTTTAGAACGTATGAGCCTGTCAGGTGGCCAAGGCCTTGATGGAGACATGGAATCAGTGTCCATTCAAATGGTCTCCTGAGAACTCTCAATTCATGAAGCAGTCCGCAAAGTTCACGTCTATCTTTCCCATGATGGTGGACTATGGATTGACCCACTTACCTTTAGTGTATAACAATTCCAGTTAAAAGGAGTTCATAGACCCTCATTCTAACAAGGTTCCTAGTAAAATAAAGTAGGAACAAGCAAATAGACAGGACATTTAGCAAAAAAAAGAATAACTGGAAGTCTTGGGTGATGGTCCTTAATTGATAAGGGAAGAGGTCAGGTATAGTAGAGTGGGGGATAAAAAAACTGTCTTTAGAGAAAATTTAGTGAACTATGAAACCCCAAACATTTTAATTTATTTAGCTGCTTTACTATGCATTTATGAATTCACTTGCATTTAATGCATATCTTAAATGTTTTACGCAGCAAGTAACATTCTTTGCTAATTCTAAGCCTTTCTGAACCGCTTTCAGAAATGTTCTTCTGTGACAGAACAGATTTTTTTGACCAGAGCGACTTACTAAGCACACAGCAAACCTATCACTAAGATCTGTACTTTCAGGAAAGATTTTGCAAGTGTGGCTGTCTTGGTGTTGCAATAATGAATCCCTATTTTAAGTTATTTTTCCCACTCCCAGGGAGTAGCCTATTGCAACTTTCACTTATTAATTTTTGTAATTAAAAAAATAAGTTAAAATAGTAAAGCCAACTTCTGTCAAATATTTAACTTTCAACTACTAACTGCTTGTATACAGGAAAACCTGGGTTTACTTATTTTTATTTTATTCCTTCAGCTTTGACACACCAAGTTCTTTAGTTCTTTTTGTTTTTAACTCCAACTAACTCCTTATACCAAATTAAAAATAAATAATCTAAAATAATAATCTTTGAAAATAAAAAACAAAGTGAAGTTTGGGGGAAAGTCATCCATGGATAAAAGTAGAAGAAAAAAATAAAACTAAAAAAACAGTTTTACAATAAAAGGTTATCAAAGGGTCTCAAAAATAGGTATATGCAAATACATAGAAATGTCTCCAGAAATTCTAGCAAAATAAACTTTTCTATTCTAAAACCAAAGGACACCAGTAATTATTTCTATTTCTAGATATTTAGGAACAATATTAAAACATTAATATCTGTTAAGTTATTCCTAGTGAGAAATATGATTAATGAAAATGGATTCTGTGTATGTGTAAAGATACAACCACCATCCAGTTAAAGTCAACATCTTCTAAAAAGTTTCAATATTAGTGTTCACTTCTTGAATGAAAGAATTATCAACAGAAACAAGTGGCACTGAATGTCTAAGAAATACAAAATTTTAACAAAGGCAATATGGCTTTTCGTGAACCAATAAATGGCAATTTTCACCTGCAGACGGCGCACATAGAATAACCACAGCTTTTCATTAAAATAACTGCCAGAACCATACTGGAGGGGTCTCAATTCAGAAACCTAACTTACAGACACTGCATGACTTCTAATGTTGCAAACAGATAAACGGCTAACTTCTAAACATTCGATTTTCTAGTTCTCAACCACAACTCCCGACTCCACTACCCCCTCCCCAGCCTCACCCCCAGTGACATTTAAAGCCGAGCCCCCCACTGCCCCCACTGCAAGCTGCACTAAGAGCACAAGAAACAAAGGCTTCAGCGCTCGCTGGAGGGAGCGGGCTAACGACCTTGAATGAGACGTAGCCGCAGCTGGCTTACATTTCTCTGTTGCCTGTCCAAAGTAGCAAGTCTCTCTTCCTGGACTTGTACCTGTTGTCTCCTTTTGTCCTTACACTAACCCCAGAGTTTGGTAATTTGCTATTATTCCCATTTCAAAGACTAAAACCCTCAGATGGGAAAACAAAGCTTCTCGCTCTAATCCAGTCAGTGAGCAGCAGGACAAGAGTGCCTTCCCCACGTCATCTCTAGCTTCAACATTCTCTCAACCCAACGTGTTGTCATGATGTCAATGTTCAGCTAATGATCTAGGCAAATGAACTGAGGCGTCCCCTTCCTGTCACCTTGTAAAGACACCACCGCGTCCACCACTCCAAAGCAGCATCAGGACACGCCAGGGAAACTTTTAAGATGACAGCCTCTTTGGTCATCCCTCAAACTTTAAGATGTCTCAGCATTATTTTGGCAGTAATTTCCAACCTTTTCCCCATCACAACACAAACAGAAAATCATATGTGTAGAGTCTACTGTCCAAGGCCAGAGCTGACCCATCGGGAGGTTCTAGCAGCTCCAAGGCCTGCCCAGCCACTCTGGGCCTGAGGGCACGAGGAACTCACACACCTGTGACCCGTGTGCCGCTCTGCAGGGGCCCACCGGCTGGCAAACCCAGATGTGCAGTCTACAACTCCCACCACGTGCTCCCAGTGGGCCAGAGAGAACAGCATGTAAACCAGAGAAGTAACAAAAGAGGAATGACAGTGAAAACCTCAAGGTCTGACTCTTACAAACAGTGATGAGTTTTCTTTTCCTAACAGTGACTTTGGAAAAGGCAAGTCAGTACCCTGTAGAGGCTGTGGACAAATTATACCCCAGTTCTGCCAGGTTTGATGAGGGGAGCTACCCAAAGAGCGCG
The DNA here is from genome assembly GCF_021613505.1 of Equus quagga. Taxonomy (NCBI): domain Eukaryota; kingdom Metazoa; phylum Chordata; class Mammalia; order Perissodactyla; family Equidae; genus Equus; species Equus quagga. The sequence goes on from NC_060278.1 coordinate 1,793,969, forward strand.
AGGGACCAAAGGAGAATGGGTTTAATACTGCAAATCCACTGCCACTGTCAGAAAAACTCTAACATACTCATGACAATATAAGGTCTTTATATATACTAAAGAAGATTATAGCTTGCTTCAATAGCCAGGTCTTAAATTAAGACTTGAGATTTTTCTAGATATTATTGCTTTTTAAAGGGAAAACAGAAAATATATCTAAAATCTTAACACTGTATTTGGACCAATACAGTATTTAATATCACACATATTCCACTACCTAAGCAGCCTTTTTTTAAAAAACTTTTTTCTGTCTTTCCCTCCTCCCACTTTCTTTTCTTCCTAACCCTCAATTTTCACTAAAGTATTTTTATGTATCAAACATTCTTGATTCGGGAAAAAACTAGTGCTTTAATTGGAGCAAAAAGCACAGAATGAACAGCTCATTAAAATGCACAAGACTAAATATGAATGTATCTGTTTATTTAGAGCTTTTGGTACTTAAAATTTCAAATAAAACGATCTGTCCAATTGCTGTAGTTCTAAAAAGTAAATCATTTTTCCATTCTCTTCTGGAAAAAACCGCAGCACAAATTAACACAGAGAGTAGTGTAAACAGAATTACATTTAAAACACAATTTAGAAAACATATGTACTTCTTGTAGATTAGTAAGTATAAAATGTAATTGTTGGTAACAAAGGCCAACAAAAATGAAACACATTTGTATCTTATGTTTGCATGCATCATAAAGACAACAAAAAACTGTAAGTTTTAAAGTTTTACTAGACATGAATATAAACATATAAATAGGAAAAAATCCTTTTATTCTACCCCCAAATTTTCCTCTATATTCAGTAAAGAACTGTATACTTTTCAAAAGTATATGTGTGTATATATACAAATCTCCCTCTTCTTGAACAGGTACTTTTCATTCAATGGTACACAGTTTAGGTATCATGATGCCTTTTAAACCTGAACCATTCAATGTCAACTCAGATGCTTCGCTGCTCCTAGAGAAGACTTAAAGCTAGCCTGCACCATATCGTACTGCAGCATACATACTGTATTGCCCCGTGCTAGTCTGATATATGCTAGTCGGTACTGCAGCATACATACTGTATTGCCCCGTGCTAGTCTGATATATGCTAGTCGGTACTGCCATGGTAGCGATGTGAGGTGGCGTTCTTTCTTCCTCTGATTTTTCTTCTTCAATCTTGGGAACACCAGGCCCATCAGAGGAAAGTTCATTCAGTATTTTTCTAAAATGTAATTTAACAATAAAAATAATTAAGATATACAAATGAGATTTAAAACAGAAAAGCTATAACAGAAGAATCAGTTTGATGTATAAGTATTCTCCCTTTTTTGGAAAAAGTATCATTACAGTAGGAAACTTAATTAACATACCTATAAGAGGGTCTTCGTGAAAGGATTTCTCTACGTTTATGAGAATCAATTACATCTTCTGATTCTGCAGACTCATCTGTCTCTGCAATCGTTGCTACCTATAATACAAGAGTTTCTGAAATGCATCACAAAATATGTGATCTCCTTCATTCAAAACACGGTGGTTACATGTCTCTGTGTGCACTTCAAAGCCAGCTGCTGGGGAAGCGCCCAGCAATACAACACAGTGAACCCGCACTAATGGAGCTCACAACCTGGCTTAGGAAAGGAAGCACAGACAGAAACATTTCAGCTGTAGAACAAGTGTGTGTGGAAAGGAATGGTACGGACAATAAATACTAGAGAAATGCAAATGAAAGAGTGGTTGGAATGCGAGGTGAGGCTTCCCAGGAAAGGACTAAATATAAGATTAGTAAGGTCTAAGATTCTGACTCTGAAAGTCCTCTTACACACACAGCAGGGAGTGAATGAGCGAGTGACAGAAGCAGAAAAAGTGTCTCCATTTCACTGCCCTCTTCACAATACCACAGCTGACTTGAGCTAGGTCTTCAAATTAGACATTAGATAGGCCCAAAGAAGAAAGGATATTTGAGCAGGTAAACAAGTGAGTTAACAAGCCTGGTTAAAATTAGGATTTACGTTACAAGAAGTAGGTTGGGGCTTGATGGTGGTAGGTCTTAAAGGTCAAAATGAGGAATTTCTCCTTAAAAGAAAGAGTAGAGTTTTAAGTATGATTTCATTTTTTCAAGTCAAGTAATAATATGATTATTAAACAAAATCAGAAAACTAAAATAATATATCTGTCTACAACATGACTGCTCTCAATCTATCCATCCATTTATCATTCTGGGCCTAGGATAGTTCTGACTTTACAAAACTCACTTTACTCATTACAATTTAATATTACAGTTACATGGGAATTTGATTTGGGCAAAATCAAAGGAGCTTTTTAAAACGTCAACAATGCAAGCAGGAATATATACTGCCCAAGGCACAGGGATGTGCATATATGCTCACCTCCAAATGACCATGTCACACCTAAGTACACTCACCAATGAACAGAACTTACTAGAAAAAATGTTATTGCAATCAGACAATAATACATCACCTATCATTTTACACTGGGCTTTCACACATCTCTGATATAATCATAACAACCCCCTATGTGAGGCAGGCCATTATTCTCCCTTTTTAGAAAGGTGAAAATTGAAGTTCATGCAGAGAGATTAAGTGACTTGCCCACGGTTCAACAGGGAGGAATTCTAAGACAATGATCCACTGGCACCTGGCTCTAGAAAGATAATTAAATCATCCATTTACTAAAATCCAAAAAAGCCTACTGAATATACTACTTTCTTCTAATACTAGCTAAGTTAAAACTAAGGAGAAAAATCTGCACCCCAATAAAAGACATAATACAAAAAGGAGAGTGGAAAGACTTTCTTGTTTTATAATTAAGGTCAAAGAGTCCGAAACTCTTGGAATCAAGGGTCATCACAGAAAGAAGAAAAAGACAATGCTGAGAATTATTCTTACACTTTTGAGCAAGACAGGAAAAGACACCTGTTCTGCAAAGATAACCAAGCTTTTAATGCATGTATATTTATTACTTCAGATATTGTGTTACAACTTTGTCCTGATTCTGCAATAAACTGTACTCATATATGCAGGAAAAGGACAAGATTAAGTATGTGCATCTACGTTTTCCTCACAGATCTTTCTGTCATCAATTAGGTTAAAATAATTTCAAGATTTAACAGATAACAACAAACAGATCTAAAAAAGGGACAAATAAACTCAGTAAACAGGAAAAGTATGCTTTAATAAATGAATACTCATTTTAATTAATCAATAATCTATTGATGCAAAAAAGGTTTTAGCTTCAAGAAATGTTAAGGATTTATGACCAACCTTGATAATAATAAAAAAACACATCTCTGGATCACAACCACAATAATCATGTCTATAAACACTAAGATTTAATCTGAGGGGGGTTCATGACGTATAAAGGCAACACCAAGGTGACAATATCATTTTATTTTCTATGGATTACACATATTGAGTTAAAAATGAACTAAAACTTCTACATACCTACTAATGTGAGTATTCATGCAAACAGCATCAGTACTACACTCGCTACATCAGTGTGTTATCAGACATCTTCTCCAAAGAATCCTCAAAATATTGTTAAGCACCACTGGAGAGCTTTGCTCAATAAATCTGAGTTTGAGCACAGAGCAACAACGTGAAGAAGAATTACTCCTCTGTCAATTACTGATTCTGCAAATGAAGAGCTGACAATAAAACTGCAACTCTTCATCGAATCTATGTCTCTAGCAGGGCACAGTACACTGCACACATAAACAGGAAATTCCACCAAATGTCTAATAAAAAGACTTGAGAATCAAAGCTACACAAAGAAAAAGGTCATAAATGCATTAGTAAAAGAAAAAGAAAACCTCAAGAAAGTGCAGGACAAATTACCCAGGAAGGAAGCTGACCTGAACAGTCTGTATTTGTGGTGACTGAATAACCGATGGCTGTGGGGTCTGAATTACTCCCCGGACATGGACAGTTTGCCCTGAGGGTAATTGTACTAGAGTTACAGCTGGAGAGCCTCTTCCGGTGCCTGATCCAGCTACAGAGACCTGCAAAAATGATCATCATTGAGGATTAAGGTTGCACCTTTTTTTGTTCTTTTAAAGAAATATAATTCACTACTATGACTGGCCTATTTTTCCTTTCTTTTTCCTGTTTCTAAGAAATGACGAGCAAGCCAGAGACTTACCATTAGGAGGCGGTCACTGCCCTGGAACAGTCATCCTCTGATGTGACAGATAGTAGAGAACCCATGCTCCTCACTTTCGGTTTCCATGCTTCGGTGGCTAAGAAGGTTCCCAGCACAAAGTTCTAAAGCAGTTAAACTACCTCACTACGAGCTCAGGACTACTAACAGTGAAGCCTTACTTAAGCCAGAGGAGAAACTGCCCCAACTTCTTAAGATAAATTGGAGACAGAACTTAAATATGGTGAATTATTTTTTAATAAATGAAATGTTCAATATACGATATTCTAGTACTACTCCAGGTGCAAGATAATGCCTTGTCTCTATAGTAATGAAAATTGCAGCTATTTTTATGCCTCCATAATTGCAAAAGAGGCACAGGCCAAAGAAATTCCAGGACCTTTCACGCCTGTAGTGTCTCTGACCCACAGAAAGCTCCTGCCTTAGGGCTGGTGTGGCCCTCTCACACTTTTTCTCTTCCCTAGCCTGAACATCCAGAGAGGGCCGGACCATCACTTAGTTTGCACAGAGAGAAGAGAGCACAGCCATCTCCCAGCTACCTTGAGTGCTTTCGACAGAGATCCCAACCAGCAAAATACAATAATACCTCCACTCCCCAGGACTCAAAACCTGCCAAGTTTTCTAATTAGTGAGCAACTCGGTCCTATTGACCAATGTAATCTTAGAAACTTTGCTTCATTTTACTAAGTTTCACTATTCATTATCACTTAATCAAAACAGTCAGACTTCGGCAATGAAATAAGCTACCAGTTCCTATTATGACTGGCAGGAGAATCGCAGGATGTAAAACAAATTTGGAAGGAAGCCTCTGTGTAGGACCTCACTTTAAGGAACACCAATGATTTCCGATCTACTTATATTTTAAAAGAATTATTAAAAACTGGGTTTATAACAGATAATTTTAAGATTTATTTACATCATTCCCTTGGAAAGCAAACTTTGGCAATCCAAAAGTAAAAATTCTTTTATCCAGGCAAGAGAACCTATATGGTAAGCACTGTACTAGGTACACCAGGGTAGAAAGAATTAATAAAACTAACATCTCAGAAACAATAGCACAGCAAACAGTATGGAACTAATTGTTCCATGGGACAGGTCATGAAAGTCATAGGAGCACAGCCTAAAAGATCAGTATGGGCCTGAACAGTAAGTGAAGGCGCTGTGCAGGTGCCACAGCTTTAGCCGGTCCTTGATCTGAACCTGGAAAACTGCTGGACAGAAAAGGGAGAAACTAAGGCACAGCCAGCCAGCCAGCACGTAGCCGAAGGGGCAAACTCAGCCCATCTACCCCGGGAGTATTATTGTCTACCTGAGATTTTAGGGGAAAGAAAAAGGTTATCCCATTATGGAACCAGATTGAACAACTAGATGTTAAAACAAACAAACAAAATTGGAAGAATCTATTCTGCAAATATTCCTAGCACAAGAGGCAAATCTGTATGAATTATAAAAAGGTATACACCTCCATGTGGACCAATCACCAAAAGGTACTCCTCTGGCAGCACAACTAATTCTCACATCATTTAGTCTCAGGAGACCTATACACTCTTAGAAATCACCGATGACCTCCAAGAGCTTCTGTCTGTGTGATTTATATCCAGCAGGGTGCTGCAAGCATTTAACAGCCAGCTTTGGGCAAGGGAGAACCTTGATTTGTAAATTTTCCTGATTTCTGTCATGTGAAAACTCCTACTACAGCAGATTTCAAGCTACCAATGGACAACTCTGAGCACACAGTTGGAAAAAGAGGCACACAACCAGCTCTCACAAGCCAGCTCCAGCACACCACCGGTTATATGAATTGATATTTACCATATTAAAATTAAAACTGAGAATCTAAAAGAATATTTAGCAACTCATTTAAAAATAATTCAATTACATGGTAACATAATAAGCATTTTATGAAAATTTACTTTTCTAAAACAAAAAAGATGAGTGACAGTGTTTTTACATTTTGACAAATTCTTTTAATGTCTGGTTTAGCCGAAAACAGCTAAATTCTCATACCTATTTCTGTACTCAATCTATTGCAGTATTATTTTAGTTGATATCTGAAGAAAATTTGGAGCTCACATAGATATATGATTGGAAAAGGAGGACTATCTTGATAGCTTCTTCAGAGAAATGTGGATATTCTTCTTTGATACTACACCCAAACTCAACAAGTAGTTATCTCTTAAAGGTTAGAATCTGAAACCTTATCAGTTAGATTAAAATCCATTATCAATCTTGTACTTTGGATGGATCTTTACACATGCATGATTTTGTAACATCATGTGGTAGTTATTTGGAAAATATTGGCTCACTGAGTTAAGCAGATCTCCCAAATGCTGACACATTCCATGAAACACTATCAGAATACCACATTCATTAAAATCAACATCAACCTCTTCAGAAAACTGTAAACACTGGGAAACTATCAAGCTCAAAATGGGAGATGCAGGTTTTCCAAAATTCAAATCTTCTGCTTAAAAGCTTGAATTTTAACATTGGCAATAAACACTGTCAACTGTTTTCCCTGAAGTGACAAGCTCACTCCATTTGCTTTTGAGAACATTTGTCAAATATTCAAGTTTGAATAGCCATAGTTTGGCTGTCAGCCATTCTTTTGAGAAAATTGGTGTGCTGTGAAGAAAACCCAGCTAGTTCACCCTGCCGCTTAAACAATAACTCAAGTGTTTCCTTCAAGAACCCCATCAGTCTTCAGTATGCAGCAGAAATGCTTTCAGCGATCGTCTCAATTTCACAACAGATTATTAAAACAACCTAAGGGTCAAGATTCAGTACAAGTGGTGATAATCACTGCTTCATCAAGGATATTCTTAAGTGAAACTGACTTGTTTTAGCTGCATGTGAATGGCGGTGAAGAATACAGTGACGCCTAGTACAGGATGGTGCCACTGACTTGATTCCTGCTAAGGCAGCAACAGTTTTACCTTCCATCATTTTTGCACTTTTGGTGCAAATGCCAATACAGAGAAAAAGGAAAATAAATCTCCGTGTTATTGTGAAAATAGTTTTGTCCTCCCAAATCTCCTGAAAGGGTCCTCAGAGTCTCCCCCAGGGTTCTATGCACTACACTTTGAAAACAGCTGCTCCGTGCTATTGGCCCCCAGACCGTGACTCACAGCTTCAAGAGCAGAGTGCTCAGGCCAGCTGTAATTCCAGCTCCACCATGGCAGCACCGACAACGCAGTAACCCCGAGAGTTCATGTCAGAGACTGAGCAAAATGTAACATAGATTGTACCCAAGAGTACTACAAGTCTTCTTACAGACTGGACCTGTGGACTGAGATGGCAGATGGTGTCTACGCTCACTTTCTGTGGGGAAATACCCTAGCTTCAAAGAAATTAGATATTTGAAGAACTGAAGAACAACTTAGGAAAGATTCATAGGGATTTGATATGTATAAATCATGCTTTAAGTTGCTTTAATTATCTTTCAAATATAATTTCCAGAATTTTAAATTATTAAATAATTGCTTTATCAAAATGGGCTTAGTGTCAAGAACATGTGCTGTGGAAAGGGAGATGTACTCACTAATACACACCGTACTCCTAGAATTCTGGAGATGAGTTATGTGAATTCTACAACTACAATGAAACTTCTCTCTGTCCAAACTGTGGGCAGTGCAAAAGCTCACGTGACAACTCTTTTGTTAAACTGCTGAAACAAAGGCTGAGCAGCAACACAAGTGACACTCCCTAGAGTTAGAATTCAGATGTATCCTTAAAAAAAACCCCTTAGATCTAGAAAATGTTCAGACATTCTACATTCTCACCGGTTTTGCAAAAATTGGTGACTAGTACTAAGCCTATAACTGTATTGGTAGAGTTAACAGGCTAAATTTCACCATTATTCATTAAAAAAAAAAACCACATGGCTCCCTACCTTTGCCATCTTGGCATTATCATTATATTATTATACTGATCACATGGGCCACAAATGAATCACATGGTGCCCTTGAAGTAGAGTATGGTAGACAGATGGCATAGAAGGAACCAAGGCAATGAGTCAAGAACACGCACGATGGGGGCTGGCCCCGTGGCCGAGTGGTTAAGTTCACACGCTCCACTCCAGGCAGCCCAGTGTTTCGTTGGTTTGATTCCTGGGCGCAGACATGGCACTGCTCATCAAACCACGCTGAGGCAGCATCCCACATGCCACAACTAGAAGGACCCACAACCAAGAATATACAACTATGTACCGGGGTGCTTTGGGGAGAAAAAGGAAAAAATAAAATCTTTAAAAAAAAAAAAAACATGCACGATGGCCCCAAACAAAAATGGGTAAATAAAGCAGCATCTTTTTGTTTTGTGTAAGGTTAATAGGCAGTGTTAGGCAGGCTAGATTGAAAGCAACGGTAGGACAGCCAGGTGGAAATGTTTAATAGGCAAGGAGAATTGTGGGAGTGATGCTCAGGTGAGAGCTCAGACAGGAAACACAGATCTGAGAAACAGCAACAAAAGGCAATCTACAGAGTATTATAATTACTTTATTCATACCGTGTAAACAGAATTCCAAAGAAGCTCTGGGAAAAGAAGGGGATTAAGTCTTTCTTAAAAGACACTACTATTACAGAGACAAACTTTAGTTTACTTGATATAAAATACATATAAAACATGTAGAAATAGAAAAATCTTTCTTATAAACATTGAATATCCATTCCGCAACTTTTTAACAAGAAAAAATCTCACAGAAATAAGTCATACTTATGAATTAACTCATTCTTTTATTTACTCAACAAGTATTCATTGGGAGCTTGTCACGTGGAGCAGTCTAGACAGTGGGGATACAGCAGTGAACAAGAAAAGTCTCTGCTCTCCTCAATCAGAAGGAGCCAGAAGATAGATGAGGAAATATGCACACAATTTTGAGTGCTGCTAAATTCTTAAAAGAAAAATCAAACAGGGAAAGGGATCAGAGACTGACAAGGTGGGGGGAGCGTGGAAGGGAACAATCTAAGAAATACTTGTAGAAACGTCTCGGGGAGGAACATTTGCACAAAAAGCCTAATGAAGATAGCTAGAGGAAGAGCTACCAGTACATTCCTCACATTCCAGCATCCAAGTGGGCAACTGCTCAAAAACAAATTAAAGCCATTAAATGGATGTATTTCATATTTCACAATTTTTAGACCTCTGTTTATGAGGCTCTAACAGTGTGTAAAATGAACTCCCAGTAGCTGTAATTTACCTTTTTTTCCAGGTCTCCTGAAGAATAATCCTCTTCTACAGGATGCCTGAAACACAGATTATGCTGGTGCCACCACATCCACCCAAACCCCACTACAGACAGTAGCTAATCTGAAGAAATCAGGTAAGATGATGCAACCAACAGCCTTCCGTGGCTTTGCAATTAAAAAAAGATCCTAATAATGACACATAACTGGGAAAACCTCACAATGTTATAACACAGCATTTGATTAGCACCTAGTAGACTAGCTCCAATCCACAGCCAGCTTCCCTTATGATGGGGTTTATGATGTCACAGTACAGCTGCAAATGTCACAGGGCTACTCGGTCTGCATTCAAGACAGTTAACAAAGGATAAAAAAATGTGAATTCACAATAGAGCAGGTTGCGCTATCAACTCTGCTGTCTGAGAAATCAAATCTATCTATCACCTAGTTAAATTTCAAGAACGACAATGAAAATCCACTAACAATCTAAGCAAGAAGCTGGAAAACTATCTTGATTTCTGTGTATTAAGACAGGATTCTCTAAAGAGTCTGTTTCCTCTATGGAAAAAAAAGTTAAAATATTTCAAATATTTTAAGCTTAAAAACAGAAAAAGAATATAAACGTGAATACTTGAATAAAGATGCAAAATGTCTCTTTATCTTTTTTTAAATCACATTTAATTGTTCTAAATGAAGATAAACACAAAATTAAAAATGCAGAGTTGGTCTCATTTTAATGTCTTTACTGTCTTTCTTTTCTATTGAGGTTTTTTTTTTAAACAGTGTGGCTAACAAATTGCAAAATCAGTGAAGTTAAATTTTTAATTTTAACCTGAGAATATCAATTGAAAATATTTATTGATAACAGAGCTAGCCATGTAAGACTAATATTTTTATATCTACTATGTTACAGTTCTAAAGAGAAGTACACAGGGATGCTGTTGTCTCAGATCCTTTTTGTGTGTATAGGGCGTAAACAAATACTACCTGAAATCCATAATCTGAATAAAACAAAAACGGAGAAGTGAATCACTTTCTGGTTTTATAAACACAAATAGCCAAATAGCGTCTCTCTTTAAAAACATTCCCCTCTTGAAAGCAAAGTAAGTATCAGAATCAAGTCATTCTTAATGACACAGTCTATTTTGACAATACTGCCAGTAAGCAGTGATGATCAAATTAAAATTAGGAGTTCTTTATCCTTTGAAAAACAATGCCGTAGCTGATCTTTTTTTTAACCTAGTTAATCCTTATAGTATCTTGAATTTCCTATTTAGACTAGTTAGAGCCTTTTATATTTTAGCTAATATGAAATGTGTTTCACTTATCATAATATATTTTAAAAGTACCATGAGAACAAACATGATTTCTATAGAAGTGAAAATTCATTTTAGCTCTAGAACTTCTAAAAATCAATCTTGTATTTTGTTTCATTAAAACTGAAACTAAAACCGATCAAAATTTACTAGCCACGTGTATTCACACACAGAGAGAAGTAAGTTGCAGTGAGATGCTGAGCCCCAAATGGCATTCATCCAGAAGATAATCTTATGAGGGCAAACAGTGGATATTAAAACTGCTCCTAATAATAATACAGACCACTTCTAACAATGAGTAGAAAATGGACAAGCCAAATGCCAGAAACGACAGAGTGAATGCCTGAAACCACTTACTCTCCAAAACGTCATGTTAATTTTTATTTCTGATCGAAAATAACTCTTTATAGGAACACCTATGAAGCAAACTACAATTCACTTGAGTTACCTGTCTTATTCTACCAATCACTTGTTAGAAGTCCAAAAGAGCACTGACTTGGCAAAAACAACCTTAAAAAACAGTAATAACAGGGGCTGGCCTCATGGCTGAGTGGTTAAAGTTTGGAACACTCTGCTTCGGCGGCCCAGGTTCGCAGGTTTAGATCCCAGGTGCAGACCTACTCCACTCATCAGCCATGCTGTGGGAGCATTCCACATACAAAATAGAGGAAGATCAGCATGAATGTTAGCTCAGGGCTAATCTTCCTCGAGAATGAAAAAAAAAAGGAAGATTGGCAACAGATGTTAGCTCAGGGCAAATGTTCTTCACCACCCCCCCAAAAAAATAATAATAAACAAAATACAATATATGCATACAAAGGAATATCATTCAGCCTTAAAAAGGAAGGAAATCCTATCACATGCTACAGCATGGATGAACTTTGACGACATCATGCTAAGTGAAATAAGCCAGTGTAAGACCAACTTACACTGGCAGTACCCATCATGGTATATTAACATGTCCAATATCAAATATATACCCATTACTTTTTAAAAAGGCACTTATCATCTGCGAAAACAGAGGTCTACCGCTGTAGAGAACACACCTATTTAAAGGCGTTGTTCCTGAACTACATCTGCTGGCATCTTCTTCATCTGATACTGTCTCTACTTAATATATTCAACACCATCACCAGGCTTTTCTCTCCCATGCCTTTTTGGAGAACCACTGGAATTTCACCTCTGATAGGGCTCAGAAAACTAACATTTTTGAAGAGTACTATTAAGACGTTGTCATTAGAATTAATCAGTGAAGTGAAAATTTCTCAAAGCCTCTGTGTTTTCCAAATGTAATTCCTTTAACAGTTCAAGGTTTACAAAGGTTGTAGTAACAAAAATTAAAATAAGGCAAAGTAAATAATCTCTGAATCTTTTCAAAGAAGAAACTACAAAATTAATGTTTCTTTTTTTCAAATTTCAATGTCTAGTCCACTCTTTTGTTGTTGTTATTCTTTCTTTTTATTGTGGTAAAACATACATAAAATTTACCATCTTAACCATTTTTATGTGTACAGTTGAGCACTAAGCATATTCCACACTGTTATGAAAGAGAACTCCAGAACACTTTCATCTTGCAAATATGAAACTCTATACCCCTTAAACAACTGCTCCCCTTTATTGCCTCCCCCAGCCTACTCTTTTTTTTTTTATTAATGTTATGATAGATTACAACCTTGTGAGATTTCAGTTGTACATTTTTGTTAGTCATGTTGTGGGTACACCACTTCCCCCTCTGTGCCCTCCCTCCACCCCCCCTTTTCCCTGGTAACCACCGATCAGATCTCCTTATCAATATACTAACTTCCACCTATGAGTGGAGTCATATAGAGTTCGTCTTTCTCTGACTGGCTTATTTCGCTTAACATAATACCCTCGAGGTCCATCCACGTTGTTGTGAATGGGCCAATTTTGTCTTTTTTTTATGGCTGAGTAGTATTCCATTGTGTATATATACCACATCATCTTTATCCAATCATCAGTTTCTGGGCATGTAGGCTGGTTCCACGTCTTGGCTATTATAAATAATCCCCAGCCTACTCTTTTACTAAAAAAAGTTCAGAGAAAAGGGTAAAAAAATAACCGTGTTTATACTCAGTTATTTTCCCATTACCACTAGTGACAAACTACCCATTATTAAAACTAAGAAGGAAAACTTGAACATCGAACAAAAAGTACCCAAACCTCATAGAAAATCATTACAAATGACAGAAAATCTTAATCTCTCAAACACTAAAACAAATTTGTTTTGATTATATATATTTTTGATTATATATTTTTTCTGATTATAAGAAGTACGAAAACAAAATCTTTTTCTGAAATTTGACTTTGCTTTACACTGCTGAAATTATATTTGAAACATCAAATTTTATTCAAAGCAAAATATTATCACCTTTAATACACTGGGATGAAAACACTAATTCTAAAACTAAACACTAACCTTTAAAGAAATTTATTAGCTATTACAGTCATGCGTCTCTTAACAATAGGGATATGTTCTGAGAAATGCGTCATTAGGCAATTTTGTCATTGTGCAAACATCATAGAGTGCACTTACACAAACCTAGATGGTATAGCCTACTGCACACCTAGGCTCTATGGTGCTAAACTTCTGAAAAGTCATTAGGCAGCACGTGACTGTATAGATAAAATTATCAAGACATGAGTATAGGCGTACAACAAATTCTTGTTCAAATTGAATAAAATGGTAACTAATAGTAACAGCTCACAAATTACTTTTACTTATGGTCCCTCAAACCTTGAATTACCTTAAAAAATGAGTTACCTTTCAAAGCAGTATGTTTTCTTGAATTAACTAAGGAAAAACAGATAATGCAAATTTAGCATTTACTGAAAAAAATTCACTATTTTTACTTTTTCTTTCAAGTTTTGTCCACTTTTAGAGATAATTCTAAGTGAATACAATGAACATTATGTTCAAAAAACCTAAATTAGGAAGGAATACACAAAAATAAGAAGCAATAGAAAGAAAGGCAACAATAAAATGGAAATTTTTATTTCAAAACCTTAAGAGGAACATTTTTCTCCTTCAGCAGGAGTCCCTCAAGTAACGGAATTAACATACTGATGTTTAAAAAATAATATTCAATTTCAACACCAAGCTTAAACTAGATCTACTTAGCTGGTGGTAAATATACCAAAGCAACCTAACACGATGTAGACCATCTTTAATATACAAATACAAAGTTGCTGATCCATTAACAACAGCAAATGTTGCTTGAGTTTGTTTTGTTTTCTGATAGCCATCCACATCCTTCCTGGTCCTATTTAGGATCAAGAAGATAGATTTTTTGCCGAAACAATGAGAAATGCCATTTCAATTGTATACCAGATTGAAACAGAAAACGTACAGCTTATATATTAAAATGTATCCCCTGTTAAATCATTCCTACTTCAATCCCTCACTGTGAGCCAGGTCTGTTTTATTCCAAGGTGCTTCTTTACATACTGTTTGCATTTAGAATTGAGAGATAAGAAGGGAGATTAGCAGAGTACAATCCCTGAACAACATCCCCTAGTGGCTTTCTCTGTTCCCTAGAGTTGCCCTGTTTTCAAAAATACAAGGTCCTCAGAAAGGTTAAATTTTACATCACGGTAATTCTCTCGAGGTCCAATGCTGACCCTGATGATCTCCACTTTCCTTCCAGCTCTATGACTCTTGTGACTCTGCTCCTTTCATCTTTCCTTTCTATCTTTGCTGAAACACTGAGAATTGGTCATTTACAAAGAAGAGTTATTTAGCTTTCAGATGTATAGGCTTCATCAGCAGCTAAAAGGAATGAAGCTCCAGAAAGCTAGTTTTAAAGCACACCCTTTCCAGTGGCTCCATCTGGATTACCTCGCGCACCCAGATGTTAATGGCAGTTATCAATTCCCAAAAGACTTGGAACAAGAAAGGTTCAGGATGTCATCAATGTTGCTTTCAGAGTAGATTACACATATGTGAGATACGTGAGGGAATGTGAATGTGAAGTGTATATCATGCCAAGGAATTATGCTTGATTTTATTAGGTATGATCATGACATTTGGTTATATAAGAAAATGTCTATAATTTTTTAAGAGCTGCATACCCCCAAGTAAGCAGGAGAGAAGTGACATGATGTCTGAGATCTGCAGAGCTGTTTGAAATATTTCAATAAGAACAACAAAGAAAGTAGATGAGGCAAGTCCTACAAAATCTTAAGTTTGTATATACGTAGGAGCATTATTCTGCTCTTGTAAATGTTTGAAATGTTTCCTCACAAAGGACATTTTAGCTTGTCATTCCCCATCGAAAGATTATATTGTTTCCAGAGGATGTGTCACTATTTTTAAACTACTTGTATATATAGTAATTCTGCCTTTCACCAGTTTGGCTTTTGGAAAGGATTTCTTCCTGGCTTGGGTATTTAAAAGAGACTTTCCAAGAGTTCTTCCAGGGGGAGGGGAAAGAGTGGATCTAGTCTTATATATCAACACATACACTTAACAAATAAGATACCAGCTTCAATTAAAAATAAATCAACAGAAAAAATAACTCAGGCAACAAGGAAGCCAATCTACAATATTTAACCTCAATTATCTGCCCCCCCAAGATTTGTTAATGGCAACTCCTGCTTCCAACTCTGACATCATCACCACCATGGCTTCTATTTACTTTTGAACAAAGATACACGAGAAAGGCTGTATTTATATCCGGGAAGTTATAAAATAGAAAAACTTAAAACTCCAGCCTCCCTTGTGCACTACTGCCTCCTCTCCATCAGCAGAACAGAGGCCTGAAGGCCAAGGGCAGGTCAAGTTTTCAGGTCTTCATAGACGGGATGAGTTTCAGAGCAAACTTGAGCAGAAGTAGTTTTGGAAAGGCCAGGGCACTCAAAACTAGCAGTGTACTATCACCTGATATCAGATGCGAGGGATCAAAAAGACTCCATCTTTTGGTTACACCTTTTGTTCCCACACTATTTAGTGATCATTTGATGTTGTAAAAAGGAAAGTAAGTGTTATAAATTCCTCTTTGTATGAAACTTAATTTAAGTTTAAAACATTTGGGAATTTACAGCCCTCTGCTTGAAGAAAATGAAACGAGTAGCAAGTAAACACAATGACCTCAGGAATTATTCAGAAGAGTCAGTCACTTTCTGCATACATTGTAGGTTTCATAAAGATTTCACGTGATTTCCCAATCCTTCTATCACATAACATGGCATAATGATGATCATGAATACTCATAAACGAACAGTTTCAGGTATCACAAGAATCTAAGTTAGAAATTATACTTAGAAAATTTTGACTGCTACGAATTGTGTCCTAATTCTTTGAAAAATCATGATCCATGGCATAGAGGATAACTCTTAGTTAAAGTAATCAATGAATCAACATACAGATTACTTCTTAATCTCCTAACGTTTCTCATATGTGAAAGATAAAAACCATAGTTTATTCTTTGATCAAATACTTCAAATATACAGAAAATAGAATAAGATAGCAAGTCTATGAACTTGCTATCCAGACTTAATAAATATCAACATTTGATATATTTAAGGTTTTCAAAGAACTAATAAGCATTATAAACGTAAACCACAGGTTTTTACTAGTTCTTTGATTCAATCTTCTCAGAAATCTGTCTTTTTGTTCTATTTTATTCAAAACACTTGCAACTTTCCCACACCCCAGCTCTCACAGACCTACCTTTATTATTTCACAGAAAAATTTCTTGAAGAATCTATACCTCCAATTCCTACTTCCTCTCCCTCTTATTTATTCTCTAACCTATTAAAACCTAGCTTCTGTTCACTGGACTCCTATTCAATTCCAAGCCCTATAAACCCAAGGTTATTTTTTAGATTTCATATTATGTGGCCTCTTTAGTAACTTCCAACTGCTCACAGAGCTGGGTGTTACCCAGGCTGCAGGTCCTCAGAAGTGCAAATTATCATCTTTGGACAATAAGGATCTATTGTTTTGACTATGCAGGCCCAGAAGGCTGGGGGAGGAGGCCCGTAGGAGTCCAGTGAGTAGTACCACAAGGGAGGGAAGTGGAGGCAGACAGAAGACGTGCTTTCAACCTCAACTTCAGCAAAGAAGAGCAGAACCATAGACTAGGAGTCATAGTTATAAAACTCTGGAAGACATCAAATTCATGAAACAATACGTGCATTCTATTGTAGTCACACAAAGGGACTAATGGATATACACCAAAATGCTAACAACAACTAAATTTCCAGATGTCAAGATCATGGAGAGTTCTTATGTTAATGTTCTATAATAAACATGCTTTTTTTAAAATATGAAAAAGGCTAATTTTTTTAAATAGCAAAAGGTTTGCATGCCTATCTTCCAGGCTGACAAAGGAGGGTGTCGCCAGGGAGCTGTAGCTGCACAGAACACTTGGGAGGAGAAAACCCTAGGGTGACAGTGGGTGTTAGGAGCTTGAAAGAGGAAACACAAGAAGGCTGGCCGCACGGGGCCCAGTCTTGAGAGAGAAGACCCGTCACAGGAACCAGTCTGGCCTGAGACTATCCAAGAAGTGCCTGGCATTCCCCCTGGGCTGCCAGTTAGCCATTAGGTCCCTTCTTGTCTTCCTTCGAGCTCCTGTGAAAATTTCGCTACTACCCTGTACCCTACACTACCAGGACTCCACCCAAATGGTGTCCCCACCACAGGCTCGCCGACTTCCAATCCCACCTCCACAGAGCTACTAGTGTGGTAAACACAGCGAACACTGGGGAACAGTTCAAGACTGTCCAGGATACAGGACACCCCAAAGTCTCAGATGTACACGACCCTCTGCTTACCTTCACCAGCTCCACCGGCCAGCCCAGACACCAGGGTCCAGGGAGGCTCAACTCCTGCGGTTCCCTGAGCACCCCAGGCTCTGGCTTGGTACCTCGGCACACACTCTTCCCTGGCCTAGGATACACTTCCCTACCCTATCCAGCTGGCAAAGACCCACCCACCCGTCAGGTCCAGCTCAAATGGAAGACCTTCTGTAAAGCACTCCGAGGTAACTGGCTGCTCCCTCCTCTCTATGCCGTAGCCATTTTGTACACAACATTTTATATAGCACTTCTTAGACTACTGGAATTAATCCAATACCTGTCTACCCTACTAAACCACGAGATGTTTAAGGCCAGGAATACATATCCCCATGCACCTAGAATAGTGCCCAGATGCCGTAGGTACTCAAAAATATTTGATGAACCAAATAAATCAATGTGTTTTTACTACATATTTTCATAGATATCCCAGAAATAAATTTTAGGAGCTGAAAAACAGGCACTAACTCATACTGCTGCTCCCTGAGTGAAACGGATTCAGGGGCTGGCCTGGTGGCATATCGGTTAAGTTCGCATGCTCTGTTTCAGTGGCCTGGGGTTCATGAGTTCAGATCCTAGGTACACACCACTCATCAAGCCATGCTGTGGTGGCATCCCACATACAAAATAGAGGAAGACTGGCACAGATGTTAGCTCAGGGATAATCTTCCTCACCAAAAAAAAGAAAAAAAATCAATTCAAAGTTTAAGACTGAACCAAAAAGAAAAGTAAAGATATCAAACCAAATATATACTGGGCAAATGGTAAGATTTCTGCCACATTTATGGCTAAGAATATAAAACTGTATCAATTTGGAATTACCAACCTTCTTATAATAATTTGAGGATTGCATATTGTGGAGGGTTTCTGTTTTTCTGAGAATAGTGGTGGGGGGAGGAGCGCTGCACAGTGTCTGTTACGATGCAAAAGTAATTCAAACACGTATCTTCTCTTTGAAATCAAATCAGTAAGAACGGCTGACCACCAGGTAACAGGGGAAAATTAAGATCAACTGCAAGAAAACAGAATCTGCACGCAATTCTCATTTCTATATATTGTAACTTCCATCAGGACCTGCCTACTGCCTACACTGAATTTACCTGAGCTAAAGTAGGGACTGAATTTTGACCAGTCTGGGTCTGCATATGAGCAGATTTGCTCTCTGCCACAGAATTTGTTACACCTCCATCCTGCTGAGATTCAACTGTTTCCATGGTCATTTGTCTGAAAAGACAATAAAAAGGAAGAAGTATTAAGGCCCTATCTGAAATATTTCTGTTTTCACCTAGCTTTCTGATAAGCATTTCTGTCATCCAACTGTACTCTCTGATTTTTTCAAGCAATGGGTTCAGTGGCAGAGTCTTAACTCTCCTGGCTAAGGCACCTTCTCTTCTCCCTGGATATGAACATGACCAAGGGAGTACTGCCAAAGGCTTTATGAGAATTTGTTTAATCACAAATTTTTTAAATCTTATAATAAAGTCTTCTTGATAATTATTTTAAGCCCTCTAGTAAAAATGAGTGATAAAATGGGGTTTTCTATCTGACACGAAGCATAAATATTCTGTGACTCTCAAGGCCTAATCTCCCTGCTTTACAATATGATGAAGTATGAAGGCATTTCCCCATGTCTAAATGAATGCATTAGAAAGACGTGTCTAGCTTTGTCAGTGCTAAGTTGTTTCTGATAAACAAGCCCGAGATCGGATCACTCAGATTGACCACTTGTCCTGTAGCTTCCCAGTTACTTAAAGAGGAGAATCTCATTTTTCCAGGAAAAATTTCTGACATAATTTTTTTGCCTCTGATTTCAATTTAAGTTAATGATTTCTATATGGAGTCTTTCTAGACAGAAGGTAAGCCGTATTATAATAAATTTTACCCTACTAGGAGAAAACATAAAATGTAAACAAAATGAATTAAACAAAACCAAATTTCAAAAACTTATAAGAACTACTCCATGCTACTGTCTATCTTTTCAACTGGCAATAACAAAATGTGCTCTTCTCACCTTATCAGTCTAAATACCTATCCAAAAAGCATGCAGCCCATTTAGAACTTGGAATTAAAACACCAAGATCTTTTTTCCAGATGTAATTAATTACCAGATCCTACAGATCCTTCATCTACTGTCTTTCACTTAATACCTTCATTTGCATTTCAATAGCCATTACCTGAATCCTCCATTCTCAAACCTGTCTGCTATAGTCTATGCTATACCTAGAGTTACTCCTCACTATTCAAAGTCATTTTAATAATTGTGACTGACCATGACAATTTAGAGCAACTGTAAAAAATAAAAATCTATGGTCTACTGTGAAAAAATGTCTTTCTCTCAATATTCCCCAATTCCTTTATCTCTTTTATTTTCCTGAATGGCCCCTCCAATACTAGCAAAGTATGGCCATCACCCTGCATAAACTGTCAGTTCCTGTGGCTTTACTTTTGCTTATGTGAGCAGTTCCCAAAGAGAATACCTTAGAACATTAGTTCTGCAGGATATGAAAAGGTATTAGCTAGGACAAGAGGGCAGGGGGAGCACTTAGTAAGAGAGTTCTAAACATCTGGGATTAAAAGGGTTTCTTTGCTGCAGAACTCCCCAGAAGCATGAATCCACTAGTGTGCCTTGAGAAGGGGAGAGGCTACATATCCAATAGGCAGCGTTTTCCAAAAGTATCTGACCACCAAAAGCCCTTTTTCCACAAAGCATGTCCTAGCAGCTGTGTTTTCTAAACAACCTGAGAAATGTTGTCTTATGCTATTTCTTACACCTTTATTAAAAGTTCTTTTAAGGCTCTGCCAAGAACTTGAGTCTCAACGCAACACTACATGCTGAAAGGCCTTCCCAGTAAACTCTATTCATTTCGGAAACAATCATTTAGCACCATCTACATGACAGGCCATGAAAATACGAAAGCGGGTAAGTCACAACCCTTGTTCTGAAGGCATTCACTCACCAGTTGGTCCTCGGTTTCTCAAAGAAGGACAATGTGTATCAGAATTACCTAACATACTTGTGTTTTTAAAAAAAGCAGATTCTGAGGCTAAACCTCAAATCTACTGAATCAAGCTTTCTGGGGGACCTACTTTTTTATATGCAAGAGATTCCAATATATATTAAAATTTGAGAAAAACTTAGCTTACTGGTAAATTCTATCAGGTAGACCAATAATGAACACAAGTAAAGCAAGTTCTTAAATTGTGTGAAGGATGTTATGTATGAAATGCTTTGGGAAATATAGGAAGGAATGATGAAGTGTGCCTGAGAATGGGACCGTATGAGCCATACAGAGAGGGATGGGAAGGATTTCACCAGGTAGAAAACGAAAGGAGGATTGTGAGAAGAAAAGCACAGAGTATGTTTGAAAAACAGAACAGCTGGGTGTAGTCAAGAATCTGGGTGAGGAGGTGACAGAGGAGGACAGGAGGAAGTGCAGCAGGAAAAGCTGGATGGAACCACATTAGGAAGAGCCTTTAATACTCTAGAGAGAAAACAATGTCCGCCTCATTCAGACGCCTCCTCTGCTGAGGTCCTTCAGTATCTATGGAGTCAATCTATACCGTATAAGTTTCAACCATTTGATACCTACAGAGAAGTCAGTCAAGAATCAGACAACGAGCAAAAGGTATCTGTTAATAGGCAAAACAAATGGCCCAAAGTCCATACACTAAAACTTCTAAAACAAAGAGAACCTCTCCTGGTCCATACTTTAAACTCATTTGGTTTTATTCTAAATACAACTCTACTTTACCCGGTTTCTAAACATACTGGATGTAAGAAGTGACAGCTGACAAGGGGGAGGGAGAATTATAGAGAATATGACAAAGAGATTAAAATTCCGAGTGTGTGGCAATTTGGGTCCATACAGGGTAAAGTCATCTAGTTCTTTATACTCAACAAATTTAAGGATTTATGAGCTAAAATTCAGTAACTGATATTTACAATAACTATCCTAAGTCACCAAGAAAAGGTTAATGACACTTACTATACTTTAAGGAAAGAAGGATCCACAGAAAAAAATCCAGGAAGACTTCCTCCCATCAAAAAAAAGCTCTAACGCTTAAAAAGGTCAACCTGAACTGAATAGGACTCATTTTTTGAGATATAATAAAAGACTTTGTAAGTTACTAAACATTTCAAAAGTTTAACACATGAAAGTATTTTTATATACATTATCTCATGTAATCACCTTATTTGCTCCTTTTCTCTTGGTTATTCCTCAGAGTTCAATCCTTTGCCCTTGTCCCTTCTTCAGGCTACATACTATGGCTTCTTCAACCCTATATGCAGATGGCTTCCAAATCTGTATTTGTCCACATCCCCTTCCTATTGAGCATCTCACCTTAAGAGTTTTCATGGACACCTGTCTGTTCCCTTATATTCCTTGTTTTAGTCAACAGCATCACTATCCATTCAAGCCCCAAAGCTAGAATCATGTCTCTATATGTGAGTCAGTACCAGATCACATACAGAAAAACTCCACATAGCTAAACCAGCCAAATCAGGCCCTGAGCCTCCTGCTGAAACAAGGCAGAAATGGAAAGTCAGCGGCCACCCCGACTCATCCTCCTTGCCACACTTGGCATCATCCACTATAACCAACACTGACTCAAGCAGCTGAGTAGCTGCTCCTCACAACTGCTGCCACCCACTCTAAAGACCACCTATCACAGACAGTGGGCCTCCCCCTAAGCCATGACTCAACTGCAAGGTCCCTTCACCCAAACCAGAATCACATCCATCAACACCTCACATTCCTACTTCCCCAGTCACTATCAAAGACACAAGCTTTCCCATAGTTCATCTTCACTCTCATAACTAGTGCTTCCTTCCCCCCCATAATACAATTGCTCGTTCCCTCAATTACTCTCAGAACACCTGTTATTCCACCACACTGAGATCTCCAAACCACTTTCTCCCCTTCCATCAGCACCTCCATTTTCTTCATATCCCATCTTATTTGGCTTAGAATCCATGGTTTCTCATTTGAACCATTACATCCCAATACCCTAAATTCTCTTTTCCTTTTGTTGTATCAGCTTAGCAAAGACCAATCTCAGATAGAACCAATTCTGTCACCTCTATGCCTGCACCATGACTGATGAACAATACTGAACAAAACTATAAAAGAAAAAAAAAACCCAAATGGAGGGAGTTTGGAAACCTTCCAGGTTGGTGAACATGAAGAGATTCAGAGAGAGTGATATGCTCAGAGAGCATGGAATCTCCCCACCCTTTCCCACACACATTGTCCTATGCATCTCTTCTATCTGGTTGTCCCTGAATTATATCCTTTTATAATAAGCTGGTAAAATAGTAAAAAAAAAAAAAAAAACTATAAAAGAGAATATTATTAAAGCTATCAAATTTAGGGTTATCAGCCTCAAAGGGGCAGCAATCTTATTGTTTCCCTAGCGGCCTTACTCTCCCATTCTCTACAATTGTTTCAAATTTTCTCCCTCTCCTCAAATCCCTGAGCTCACCTACTACCTACACTCAATGTAAAACCTTGCCTTCTGTTTCAGATGAGAACTCCCTCAACTTCCTGCCACTAAACCTACACAACCATCACTTTCCCTTGTTTCCTGCCCCCATACTCTTAAAGCCCTCCACATGGGGCTGGCCCCGTGGCCGAGAGGTTAAGTTCACGCGCTCTGCTTTGGCGGCCCTGGGCTTGGCCAGTTCAGATCCTGGGCGCCGACCTACCACTGCTCATCAAGCCATGCTGAGGCGGCATTCCACACAGAAGAATTAGGGACCTATAACTAGAATATACAACTATGTACTGGGGAGCTTTGGGGAGAAGAAGAAAAAAAAAAAGATGTGAAACCTCTAAAAAAAAAATTCCTCTACCTCCTCTGGATTGGTCTTCAGGGATATTATACAACAGCTTAGCCCCTCCCCTCTCTACTGGTTTCTCCTATCAAGATGTAAACATGTTCAAGTTTCTCCAATCTCAAACACACACGCACACGCACACACACACACAAATTCACTGAACCAGAAGTCTTTCTCTAACTATTCTCTTGAACCTCTCTTCTCCCTCACACTGCTAAACTACTTTAAAGAACTGCCAACACTAGCGCCATTTCTTCACCTCCACCTACTCCTGGACAACCCCAAACTGGCTTCTGCCTCACTAAAACTTCTCTAAAAAAGGTAACCAATCTCTGTCACTAAATCTAATGTTCATTTTAAGTCCTATCTTGTTTGATCCCTCAGGAGCATTCAAAACTGTTGACATTTCCCTTCTTGAACTCAATCTTGATGCCATGATACTGCATTTTTCACTCTCATTCAATTCTCTGAGAATTCCTCCGCAAGCTCCTTTGCCAATTCCTTCTCTTATTCAATGTTAACCTCCAACATGGCATGTCTTCAGGGCTGTTTAGCCTTCTCACCTCACTCTGAAATCTCTCCTGCATAGTATCATCCATTTCTCTAGATTCAAAAACCAGCTATAAGCTTATGACTCTCAAATCTGGATTTCTAGCCCAGAGGCCTCTCTTGAATTCCAAAATCATATATCCAAATGCCTATTTAACATCACCAAACACACACCCTACAGTTACCTCAAACTCAATGCGTCCAAAACTAAACTCGCCTTCTTGCACAAACATGTTTCTTACCTCAGGAAATGGGGTCCCACCATCCATCCAGTTGCTAAAGCTGGAAAGCTGGTGTCATCCCTGAAACCCTCTCCCTTTCATTCCCTACAGCATTATGACCAGGTGTGATGATTCTACCTTCTAAAGAACAATTTAGTTCCCTTCTCTACATTCCCACCGCCACCGCTCTATCTCCCTACTCTAATCCATGCCAACGGTCATCTTTCTAAAACATGTATTTCTGCTTAAACCACTTCTCTGCTGAAAACTCTTCAGTAGCTCCCTACTGACTGCAGGATAAAATCCCAACTCCTTATAATACTAACTACAACTATCGTTTGTTAAGTGCTTACCATATGGTAAATGCTTAAACTAGTTTTAATCCTTAACAACCTAAAAGGTCAATACAGTTGCTTCTTCTTTGAGATAAAGAAAAGGAGAAGCGAATCTCGTGGACGAGCGGTTAAGTTCGTGCACTCTACTTCAGAGGCCCAGGGTTTCACCAGTTTGGATCTCGGGTGTGGACATGGCACAGCTCATCAAGCCATGCTGAGGCAGCGTCCCACATAGCACAACGAGAAGGACCTACAACTAGAATATACAACTATGTACTGGGGGGCTCTGGGGAGAAGAAAAAGAAGAAGAAAAAAGAAGATTGGCAACAGATGTTAGCTCAGGTACCAATCTTTAAAAAAAAAAAGAAAAGAAGACACAAGGAGCTTAAGAATCTGATTTTACCACAAAGGTATTGAGTGGCACAGCCAGGTTTTGAACTAAGGTCTTTTTCTAAAGTCCGTATTCTCAATTACTAAACCAAAGTGCCATTCAATCTCTTTCACAAGGTGACCCCATTTTACTTTTTATAGCCTCATCTCCAGTCACTTCACTCCTTACCACACTCTGCATTCAAGCCTCCTTATAAGCCTCTTTTTTTCAAATATACCTCTTATTCCTCTAGTTCTAATTTTCTATATCTGCTCTTCCTCTTCCTGGAATGCTCTTCACCCTTTCTTTGTCCAGTAGGCAAATTCCTACTAGTTCTTCAAGGCCTGGCTCAAAGACACCATCTTTCAAAAGGCTACTCTAATAACCTTGGGCGGAATGAGTCATTCTCTTCCAACTTCCCAAAGCATCTTATGCAGTACCTGCACTATAATATTTGTCTAGCATATAATACATTTGTTCACAAAGTTCTAACACTAGTGTGAGCAACTCAGGGACAGGGATTACATCTTAGATTTCAATGTATTCCCACTGTCTAGTACAGAATCTATCATAATCGTTTAACTAATCAACTATTCTGGAAGACTATGCAACTGTCAGATGTTACTAAGTCGATAAAAATAAGGTTCAGAGAGATTAAGTGAGTTTCTATGGGGTACATACTAGACAGCATGATAGAGGGTGAAGAAGAGGTCTGGTGACTGACTCCAGGGTTCCTTCCACCGCCAGGACCCTGAGTATTCCACGTTAGACAACATTTTACAATAATCATGTGCTTCTGAGTACACTGGAACTATTGTCACAATTTTCATTCAGATATGCTCTGTCTTTCACATTAGGATGTACGGACCGTAATTTTATCCCATTTGTATTCTTCTAGAGTGCCTAGTATAATGCCCAGTACATCTCATTCAGTAAAAGTTTGATACTAAAATCAATTTTCAGGTAAAAATCATCTACAGAAGAGTTAGGTCAGCACTATTAATTTAAAATAAACCCTATCATTTTCAAACAAGTTTATTCTAACCCATATCCAACCGCTGTCTAGTACAACTTCCTAAACCCACTAAAAACCAACCCCAGGGCAGGACTCAGGGCAGAAGATTCAACTAACATTTAAGTGCTCAAGATAAGGTCAAGCACTGCACCAGGCATTTCAAATACTATCTCAGCAGGAGATGGAGGACCCGAGCTCAGCTACAGATGACGGACACATGACAGTAACATCTGTAAATCAGCCTCAGCTAGTCCAGACAGAATTGATTTATAAACTGTAAGAGAAAGATCTATTACATATATACATACATTATTAATTTATCCATCATTTTAACTCTGAGCTAAGTATAACTTTCAAAAAAACAGAAAAACACATATCCACCTACCTTACATTTGTCTTAAAATACTTTTTCCTGCCACATTTGCTCATTATTAAGACATTTGTAAGCAACGCTTTTTGCTCCTTCCTCGTTTTCTTCTTTATTTATCCTGCAGTAAAATTATAGCCTTGAACTGGGAGATAAAATTTAAAAACATTAAAATCTCTCAAAACTACTCCAGAAGAATACTCTAATTTCTATAAAACTGAAAAAACAGAATAGAAAGCTGAAATCATTCCATATTTTTTTAATCTTAACGTCTATTCAATTTTCTTATCTTCTGAGGAAAAAAATTCAAAAAACTTAAATCGTGCTATTTCTCAGATTATTTTCTACTGAAGAAAAAGGAGTTCTGTCTAAATCATTTAATATACAATATGTATATCTTGTATCGGCTCCATTTTAAAATGATAATAATCACTTAATAAACTGAATGAATTTAACGCTTTCATAAATTTCACTCCATTGCAACAAATTTGTCAACTGTTTTTTCATTTACCTTAAATTCAAACTGGGTTTTGTCAAAGAATTTTAACCCCAAACAAAATATCAACAGTTCATTTAAAATCTCCTTCCAATAGCCTTCAATCCACTAAAAAAGCTGTTTTAGATACTCCAGCAGTTAAACTCCATTTTTTTTTTACTAATATCTTTAAAAAATGCATTTGACATGCTGAATGAAGTAAGATTGGCAAAGAAAAAGACCAAAGCATATCTTGGAGTCCTTACTTATTTTAGAGTTGGAAAGGCCCACGCACCTCCCTCAGTACCTGCTAGGCATCTATGCCAGCAACGCTGGAGCTTAGCCACAAACATGCTGCTTTCATGGTTCCCTCCTAAGTGGTCCCCTCTAAAATGCTGTCACACCATCCCAGTCAATTTTGAAACTGACTCAGCAGGCAGGTTTGCCACACGCCACTAAGGGCACTAAGACAACGGTTATTGCTGCTACCACCTCCTCCCACCGCCCAGCATAGGGACAGCAGGAGACGCGAGGGCACTTGAACCAGGCTATTGACAACATGAACAAAAAGCAAGGATGCCACCCTTCCTTCAGACTAAACGTTCTTCTGTGTTAAATTATGCTGGCATTTTACACGGCGACATCTTATCTTCCCTAAAAATCATGTAACCAAGAGGGCAGGGACCATTTATTTATTCAATAGTGAATGGCGCCCATAATATGCAAGGCCCTTGTGTTAGGCACCAGAGACACAGATAAAATGTCGGTGCTCTCCAAGAGCTTGCAATCTAATGAGGTAGACGGATGTTTAAACAAAAAATAATGACAATATTGTTTAAATAATAATGATGGTTATGGCACCAAATAAGAAAAGAGAAGTA
Source organism: Equus quagga (assembly GCF_021613505.1). NCBI lineage: Eukaryota > Metazoa > Chordata > Mammalia > Perissodactyla > Equidae > Equus > Equus quagga. The sequence goes on from NC_060278.1 coordinate 1,821,526, forward strand.
ACTGCTAATTTCTCATGGAAATATTTTCTTTAGTTTAATTTTTGAATAAGTAATACCTTCCTATGATTCAGGATTCAAAAAGTAGAAAAAGGTATTCAGTGAAGTCCAGAACAGCCACCTATTTCCTCGTCCCAAAGGCAACCAGCGTTGAAGAGAGCACCAGCTTTCTCCACCACAGCCGCAGGAGGTTAGAAGAGAAAGCCTCATACCAGAAGAATCCCATCAGACAAACCCGACCCGGACCCGGCCTATCAGAGAACGAGTTCTTTCCAACTACTAAGTCACCACCGACTGCCTGCTTGCCAAATCTGAAAGGATGCTTTTTAGTCCCTATCTTCCTTAATACTCCTACAGCATTTCCTACTCTCCAAATTTTGTCCTCCTTGAACTCTTTGTAACACGTTTATGCTTTTCTTCCAAATTATCCAGCCCTTTGTTTTTGGTCTACTCTTTAAAGGCTGGTATTCCCAGGTTTCCAGTCACAGCAATCTCCTCTATACATTCTCCCTAGGTGACTCTATCCTCACTTGACAAGTCTCAAATCCCATGTCCAGCCTACAACTCTCTCTCCTGAGCTCTAGCCCATATCTATCTGCCTATTAGTTGAATCTTAATGGTTAGCTCACAGATCCTCAAGCTCAAATTTTCAAAACTAACCTCAGCTCCCTTGCTCTGCATCTCTCCCCTCGCTGTGCTCTTGTCTCAGTGACTGGCATCACTATTCACTCAGCCCCTGTCTGGGAGTCCTCTTCTCCCTCCATTCTTCAACTTCCTTTGTCCCCCATTCCTGAGTAGCAGGATGGTAGCGTGTAGTATAAAAGCACTGGCTGGCCCTGGAGGTTGACCTGGGTGTTGAGTTCTATCACTTATTAGCTATGTGATCCCAGACAATTATTTAATTTCTCCAAGCATCCTTTCTCATCTGTCAAATGACACCAATCTTGTGAGGAGGAAAGGTATTAATAAATGCAAAATGTCTAATTGGCTTGGAATATAAGCAAGGACCACCAGCTTACTCAGCCTCAATAATTTTCTCTCCTAAAATTCTCTCCTCCATTCTCTCTGTCCTCACTGCCACTGCTTTAGTTCTGAAACTGATCATTTCTTGACATGATTAAAGTGATAATAGACTCCCTATAAGTACTTCACCTCACTCAAGCCTCATCTCAGTCCCTCATAACCCACTCCATTAGACCACAACGCTCTATTCAGAATGCAAATCCAAACATGCTATTTCTTCATTCAAGATCCTCCAACGCTTCCCTGCTGCCTAAGAATGAATACCCAAAGTTCTCAGCGTTTTAATTTCAGGTACTTTGTAGAGGCTTGATAAAGTTTGTGTAAAAGCATTCAGATTTCAGGTTTGCCATTCTTTTCTATTACATCAATTTTCCAGGCTCAAAATTACCTTATGTGGATTTGCAGGAGATCCCATTTTACCACACTATAAACTATGCATACTTTGAAAAACTCAACTGCTTTTTATTCTGTTGATCTCATCCCAAATCTAGTTTTAATGCCCTAGAACATACTCTAAATGGGCAGACTAGGGCTGAATTTAGCATCCACCACCTGCACATACACAAACACTGGAATGGCTAAGAGCTCAAATGTCCTAATGTGCTCTCAGGATGGGCTTAAGACAATGTACAAATATTCTATTTGGCCTACAACGTACCCCTAAATTCATCATCATTTCATGATACAGTCTGACATCATAATGTTTAACCCGATCTCCTTATACCTAAAATCACAAAGGATACTGATGTCATGTCCTGTATACTACCAATTTTCTACAAAAATAATGTTAAAATCCTATCTAACAAGGAAGATTTATCTTTTAGAATAGAAAGATATATTTTAGACTGGTTTATTATAGGCAAATAGCTTATACTAAGACAGAAAAATGAGTTAAAAAATTCTTTTGCCTAGATGTGGATTTCTGTGCTGAATTGGGAGGAAAGCCATTTCTCATAGTGATAAAGCTTTCTGTCATATATTAGGTTTGATGACAAAAGTAACATTTGGCATTCACCCTACTCTTCACCAGTGTGCTACTCTATTCACCCTTTGGCATAACAGTTTCCATTAATTTCATTGCTATCAAGTATCCCATAATAAATAGCTCTCTACACCAATTAAAGATAGCATTATATTTACACTTAAGAGTTTTGAACATATACTCTGCTGTGGTTAATTACATTAATATCTTGATTTTTCTGAAAAAATTACATTTATTTAAGAATCAAACTTCTTGGGCAACTTGCCTGGAATATAAAAGTTTACCTAACCAATCTGCACCTCACCAACCAACTCTCTGATTAACCAATGTTCTCCATTCCCTCCACAGATTAACTACAGTTTAGCAAATACCCACTGCAGGTGTTCTCCAGTGTGCCCAAGCGCTTACATTCCTAACGGCTGGGGGGATGCTCACCAAGAGTCAGTTGTATTTATCATCAAACCTGATTATGCCAGCCATACTTATTATTGCAATTTTGGAATTCTGTTAAATAGCATGTTAGACAAAATTATTAAATAGATACAATGATTTAAAAAGAAGAGCTTCTATGAAAACTAAGTTGAATGATTTGGAAAGACAAAATAGGCTGCTTTTAAAAAAATCCTTTTGGACTAGACATTACAGTGGAAAAGAACTATAAATACTGGGGAAATATTATAAAAATGAAGAGTTCTTTATAAAGACACTTGCAAAACAATGTAAGCTCTTGCTCTACTTTCAAAAACACAAAAATAGAAAAAGCAAATTATGCACTGAGATAGTTTTTGCAAGAAAGGCAAAGCAAAAAACCCCTGCACAATTAGTATAGTCAAAATAAAAGGAATGTGGAATAAAAGGCAGTACATGTCCTATGGAAGCAGGAAGAGAAAGAGAACACAGAAAAGGGCAATCTGTTTCTTTGGTTCTGGGATGAAGCAAGGTTTTAGGTCTTCAGGAAAGCAGGACATCTTCGTAGGTTAACTGTGATTTAAGGAGCAATATTGTAAAGCTGGTCCTTCTCAATCAAGTCAATTAAAAAGTTGGGAGAAGGCAGGGATAGCTAGAAGCGAGACGTAATTCCAAAGAGCTATATCCCTGAAGTTGACAGGGATGAGCCTATGGTTATTACGAATTTCAGGTGAAGGAGATGAGGAAAAACAAAGTGAGACAGCAGTAATGGGAAACTAGATCACTTTTAAAGTTTTGTAATCTTTGTGAAGGAAAGTTACAATAACTTTCAAATAACAAACTTTACACTTGTGTGTAAAAACAGAAGTAGCCAGGAGCAATGCTTGTAAATAATTATTTGAAACACTTGTAAATAATGTCTTTAATATTTTGAACATGAATCATATAGAAAATCAGGCATCTTCTAATATAGATTCAAGGCCACTCCAATTTAATTGCTTCAGATACCTGCTATTATTTAAGAAATCTTAACTCTACTAAAATCACCAAAGGATTAACTATTCGAGCAACTCCTTTTCAATTCACTCCCCACCTGGTGCCTGCTTTTGGTTATGTCACAGTAGGTGAACAGCAGAATCAGCTGCAAGGGGGAAATGAAAAATGAAATTCAAATAGTCATGGCTTATCCCCACCTCTCCAAGCAACCGGCCCGCCCCGCCCCCCTCGCCCCCACCTCAGCTGTCACACACACACCACTTCTGAAGCGAAACAAAATTTGAAGTCTTTTGGGGGAGTTATTTGCTTGACTAGTCATTGCAGGGTTTTTCTTTTCAATAGCATGCTTCATTACTGCACTTTACATTTCAAAACACCTCTACATGAAGGACAACTGCATTGCTACCGACTAGTAAATGTGGGAAAGAATAGATAACACACTTGAACGAGCTAAAGTTTAGAGAAATGAAGTTCAACATTATTATACTTACGTAGATTGCTCCTATCTTGTGCATATGAACAAAACTGGCATCTTTCTAAACGCAGAAACATACCTAAACATACCGTCACTTTCAAGAGGAGCAAAGCATCCCGAGTGTCCATATACAGTAACATAGGTCTTTACGCACGGTACAGTTGCCCCAGTTCCAGAGCTGGAAGCTTTCATCACAATCAATGCTAGGACATAAATTCCAGTTTAAAATATTTCTAAGCAAAAATTCAGTTTTGTGCTATCAATGAAAAAAATTGAGGCTGTTTGAGATTATGAACAAAACTGTATGACACTTGACATTGAGTTAGGATGGTCTAATTTTAAGTCTGTTGTGTCAAATTTCACTAAGATAACTTTGAAGAAGCAGTTTATTTTGTGAAATTCTCGAAGTGTTAGAATCACATGAGCCCCACTGCTAAAATTTCACAGGATTTTATTTTGACATTTAATTGGTCTGTTTTGTCACTGTTCAGAAAACATGCATGAAGATGCTTCCCATTTTGGGAGAAGTGGGAGCCTTCCAAAGAGCATCACAAAAGAGTTGCTGATAAGGATCCTGAAAGGCCTCCATCCTTCTTCACCAGTGGGACAGTTATTCAAACATTCTTTGAGCAAAACTCCCATATAACTTCCTAGATATCCTTTTCCTCAAAATTGCTTCACATTCTCCTTACTAGTCATTTCCTCTAACACTCCTAGGACAGCAGTCAAGAGACGTGCAAAATATTTTTATTTTTTAAACTTTGCTATAGCTGAATTATACGAATAAGACTCAAGGTGTCTTCAGGAGTAATATCAAGATAAATTCCCACTAATGTTATCCTTAGGGTTTCCTCTTCATTCTCCCTTATTCTCTACTGGCTATCCTAGAACATCAGAAAAAGAAAACCCAGGCGTGAAAGCATCTACTCTGAAGAACAGCCTGGAATTCATTGTGCATTTCCCATGGTGAAAGTGTTTTAAATACCTTTATGTACTCTTTTAAAAGAAATTAACAAGATAGTTTTAAATGTTTATTTCTACCTAAGTGTAACAGATGAGAAACACTTTCCCTGAAATCTACATTTTTATAATCTATATATCTGTATTGATAATATTGAAAATGCATTCGAGATAAGATAACTCTTCACAAAGTTGACTTTTATATATGCAATTCATCAGCTCAATACAGTAGAAATACTTAAGAGTTGAAAGACACTTCAGGCTTATTTCATTAACAAAGTTGACTGCACTTCAAAATATCAATGGTTCAACTGTTAAGTGTTTGCTTTATTAAGTTCAGCTTTATTTTTAAAAGTCAATCTAAATGGACATCTGAGTACTTTCCAGCAGATAGTTCAACAATAAACCTGGCTTAATTTTCTGGCCCAATACTTACTTGTAGAGAATACTAAGTTGGGGAAAACAGGATCAGAAATATATATTTAGACTGGTAAAGATTGGGTCAGAATGTATATTTATAATCTGAAACTCTTCCCTACCTTTCATGAAACGGCCATAATTCTAAAGCAGATTTTATTTTTTAACCCTGCAACGATTACTCTAGTTGTGTTGTGTCAGTAGCAAACTAGAGTAGTCTAGGGAGTGGGGAGTCTGTTAAAGTCATCAGTGGAAGCAAACTTTTTTTTTTTTTTTTGAGGAAGATTAGCCCTGAGCTAACTGCTGCCAATCCTCCTCTTTTTGCTGGGGAAGACTGGCCCTGAGCTAACATCCATGCCCATCTTCCTCTACTTTATATGTGGGACGCCTACCACAGAGTAGCTGGACAAGTGGCGCCAGTTCTGCACCCGGGATCCGAACCGGCAAACCCCCGGCCACCGAAGCCGGACATGAGCACTTAACCGCTGCGCCACCGGGCCAGCCCCTGGAAGCAAATTTCATTAACCTTCCTGGACAATGCAAAAACAAAAAGACTAAAGAGAGCCTCTGTATTTACATATTCAATAAAAATTTATTCACATTCTCTTACAAAATATGTACACAAAACATCAGTGTGATTACAACTTCACACCACGACTCCAGGTGGACCAGCAAGTCACTGGGAAAGCATGTGCTTACACCGACCTATTGACAGATTCACCAGAAACGTTGGCGTAATTATCAACACTTAATACGACAGCGCTTTAAGGGTTTACTCATCCGGGATCAAAATAATTTAAATATCTTTTTAAAACTTCTGTTTGGACCAATAAGTAGTTCCTCAAACATCAGTTTTAATACCTAGCATTTACTGGCCAAAACACACTGTTTGCAATTTGCCTTTCTTTAGAAAACAACAGTTACTTTAAGTTCAAAGATTTAAAGACTACTCCGACTTATGCAAGGAAAGCAGCTCGTTCTCCAAAAAGGCCATCAAGACTAGGAGAAGAGGGGCCGAGTTACCACCTAGCGCGGCACCCTTTTCTCGGGGCACCGCAGCCCGCGGCCCGGACCTCCGCTTCTGCGGCCGAGGGGCCGCCCTCCCGCCCGATTAACCCGCACCGCAGCCAGCGCCGCGGAAGCCGCGAGGGGCGCCGCCCGTCGGAGGGGCTGCGGCGGGGCTCCGGGGCGCCCAGCGGGGCAGGGTCCCGGCGTGCGGCGCAGCGACGGCCCCACGGCCGCGGCGGGCGGAGTGGGGCGCAAGGGCGACCCCAAGGCGAGGAGAGCCGCGATCCGTGCGCCCCGCCTCGCTCACCCAGCCTGTCGTGGGGACCGCAGCGGCCCCGCAGCCCGGCCCTCGGACCCGCGCCTGAAGAGGCGGCGTTAGCTGACCTCTCAGCCGACTGATACCCCGGGACAGCGGCGCCACCGACCGGCGGCGGCCCGCCCCTCCGCTTCTCCCGCCGCGGAGACCGCACGGCCCGGCGCCGGGCGCCTTCAGAACCACCCCGCCTCGTCAGCCCACAGGACGCGGGAGCGCCGCCAGGCGCAGGGGGCGGCCGCCGTCGGCGGGGCGGGACGGCGCCGCGAGGCCGCGCTGCCCCCGCCCTGGACCCCGGTCCCCGGCCGCGCTGCCCCCCCCCCCGACCCCCGGCCGCGCTGCCTCCCCCCCCCCCCCCGGCCCGAGGCCGCGCTGTCCCCGCCCTGGACCCCGGTCCCCGGCCGCGCTGCCTCCACCCCGACCCCCGGCCCGAGGCCGCGCTGTCCCCGCCCTGGACCCCGGTCCCCGGCCGCGCTGCCTCCACCCCGACCCCAGGCCCGAGGCTGCGCTGCCCCGACCCCGGCCCCCGGCCCGAGGCCCCACTGCCCCCACCCCAGGCCCGGCCTCCATCCAGTCCCCACCCAGCCCCCGGCCCCCGCCCCGAGGCTGCGCGGTACCCGGCCCCCGCCCCGAGGCGGCCCCCGCCCGGCTCCGCTCCGCCTCCTGCGCCGCGTCGCGGGCGCCTCGGCCTCGGGTCGGGCCGGCGCGCCACTTACCCGCCGCGGTGGGGTTTACGTAGCGGACTCGTCACAGCTGACGGACGGAGAAGGTGGAGGCGGCACCCGACCGCCGCTCGGGCGCCGCGCCGCCGCCCAGCAACCCGGCGCCGCCGGCCCACGTCGCCCCACGTCAGCTCTGATGCGGCCGCCGCCTCCCCACCAGCTGGGCCCAAAAGCCGCGCAGCCGCCTTCGGAACCGCGTCCTCGCGCCCCGCCCTCCGCCGCCCGGCTCGGCGACTGCCTCCTGGGGCCGCCCGGCGGAAAGATCCAAGGCTCGAACCCCGCCCCCTGCAGGCCGCCCGCGGGAGTGCGGCGCTGACAATCCAACAATTAAATAGAACGGGGCAGGGGAGGGGGAAGGAGACGGCGGGGGCGGGGCCGGGAGGAGGAAGGCCGAGTCCGAGGCGGGGCCGGGGGGCGGGCTGGAGGCCCGACGCTGCCCCGCCACGCGGGCACCTGGAAGCCGGTTATCTGCTCGCTAGGTTAACGGCAGCCGCCAAGGCCTCTACCCCTCGAGGTCACCTCTCCTCTAGGCTGCCGGCCAGGGCGTCCCCGTCCCTAACCCCAAGCCGAGGTCCGCGAGCGTCGTGGGACGCTTGCGGCCGGAGGCGCATCCTGCGACCCCCGGGGATGCCGAGTGGGCCTCCGGAGCGTGGCCATCCCGAGAGACGCCCTTCTGCCCAGAGTCCCCGGCTGGACGCGAGCCCCCCGGATGCGCCCTGCCGCCGCCTCCGCGGTGACCTTGTCTCTGCGTCAGTGTCGCGGAGAAACAGCGACAGACCCGCTGGAGATGTGACAGCAGAGGAGGGCCTTTGATAACAGTCAAACCCCTGCCTCTGGGAGAGTCCAGCTTTTGCCCGGCTGGACGCCGGGGCTTCCAGAGGAGCGGTTCTGTCCCGTAGAGCAGTCACCTGTTGTCAACCGGGAGCCCATTCTTGCGCGCTCGGAACAGGCGAAGTTGTAAGGCGGAGTACGCGCTCAAAAAGGCGGGGCTTTTAGCCTAAAAACAAGCCTCTTTACGTTTAGAAAAGACGAATTTCCCACAATGACCTACCACCCACCTCGTGGCGCTCAGGAGTGCGGCTCGCTGGAGACCGCGGTGGAGGACGCTACGTGAAAAGTTGCTGAGGAAAGAGAACAAAAGCATTTGTCAACGTAGGGCAGGTAGCGAAGGGAAGCTTTGTGAAATATTAGACGCCCAGCAGAGCGGGAGAAAATCTTGGACTCTTCAGTGCTAGATTTTTGCCACCCTGAACTACTTGCAGCTTTAATTGCATGCTAGCAGAGATAAGAAAGTAAAAACCCGGTAAGTTCACTTCCCCCTCTTGACATAGGCAGAATTCTGAAGTTCCTCCTCCTAGTATAATAGATGATGTCTATCTCCACCACCTTATAAAAATTAAGTTCTTAATGAGAAACATTAGCAAATTAGTAAAATGTAAAAGTTAACCAAGTCCTTTTTGTGTGTGGTTAGACAAGGCTGGCACAGAATATTTATTCATAAGTAACCTGTACAGTTTATTTTAGCTCAGAAAATAGGAGTCATTGGAAGGAAAGACAAGAAAAAAGGCCAGATTACTAAACCCTGAAAACAATGCCATTCGTTATGGTCGAGACTGACCATGTGCCAGATGGATAGATTTTAAGCTACAAGTGATTTGGGGGAAACTGTGATCATTCTCCTTCCCAAAACATTGTTCTCCACCTATTTGTTTATTCCTAAATTTCTCCAACAAAGTATACATTACATAGAATTTATTAGACATAGGCCTTAAAATGCTAGTATGAGTGGGAAATCAACCCTTACTTAGATGTAAATGTCCAGTCCTTCTGGAGAGCAGGGGAAGAGCACCCGCAGAGGGCAGGAGATAGCAGGAAAGGTACAAGTTGTTTCCTATTGGTGCTACGACAAATTACCACAAACTCAGTGGCTTAAAACAACACCAATTTATCATCCAGCGGTTCTATAGGTCAAAAGTCCAATCCACATCTCACAGAGCTAAAGTCAAGAGGTCAGCTCCAGGGTCAGCTCCTTGCCTTTTCCAGCTCCTAGATGCAGCCCACATCCCTTGGCTCATGGCCCTTTCCTACCATCTTCAAAACCGGCAACAGCTGATTGAGTCCATCTCTTTGATTCTCTCTCTTGCTTCCGTCTTCTACTTATAAGAACCCCCGTGATTACATTGGGCCCACCCTGATAATCCAGGATAATCTCCCCATCTCAAAATAACTGATTAGCAACCTTAATGCCACCTGCAACCTTCATTTCCCTTTGCCGTGCAACCTAATATATTCACAGGTTCCAGGGGTTAAGTGTAGATGTGTTTGTGGCGCCATGATTCTGCCTACCCACAGTAAAGGATGCCAAAAGAGGCTGGAGCTCCTGGGACAAACCACCTGCCTGGCGGGGTCATCCCTTAAAAGTGATTCAAGCATTTGATTAGAAATGCCAATGACAGATTTTTCAGTTTCTCATCTTTACAACTACCGTAAAGATGATAGAACATTTTAAATGGAATATCAGGGATAAAGAAGAGCAGCATGGTTATAGAGTATTCTCATTTTGTATGGTCAGCTACTATAGTCTCAAAGTGCCTTCATAATTTGCACTTAGTAGGACCTACTCTAAATCCAAGCTTTGTTCAAATCTAATTTTCATAGATCAAGGGAAATTGTATCCACAAGAACTGTTTCTATCACAGAATAGGAATTCATATCAGGCCAAAAGAATTATAGGAATGGCAATTTCTTGTTTTCGAAATATTTTTTACTATGTTCCCTATAATACCAATATTTCACTCCTATATGTATCTATTCTTAATTATAAAGCTCAGAAACCAGAGACTATGTCTTTTTTTCTCTCTTAATATCAGAGTGTTAGTTATTGGAATACTACATCATTTGTCTGCCAGTGTCCAGGAATACTGTGTTTTGAAGGAACTGGGCAAAGATGATACTTGGGTGACGTACACATACTTGCACGCCTACCAAATCGGGGCCTTGCTATCACCTTGCTGTGAGCTGTAATAGAAGTTAAAAATCATAGAGTCCAAGCTGGGTTTGAATCTAGATGTATTAGCTCTGGGCAAGTTTCATGTCCTCTTTAGGAAGGCATAAGTTTTTAAATGGAAAGAATAATAGTACCTACTTCTTTGGGTTGTTACAAAGATTAAATAAAGTATCTGCCGTAAGGTAAGTGCTCAGTAAAAAAAGCTAACCGTTTTGGGGTTGGCCCTGTGGCATAGTAGTTGGGTTTGGCGTGATCCACTTTGGCAGCCCAGGTTCTTGTTTTCGGATCCTGGGCACAGACAGACTCCACTCGTCAAGCCATGTTGTGGCAGCAACCCTCATACAAAATAGAGGAAGATTGGCATAGACGTTAGCTCAGGGCTAAGCAAAGAAAAAAAAGAGGAATGTTGGCAACAGGGGTTAGCTCAGAGCAAATCTTCCTCACCAAAAAATAAAAAATAAAAAATTTAAAAAGGTAGCCATTTTTATATTGGTCCACTGTATAGGTTTTTGGGTTCCTCACCTAGGCAATATTTAGTTCTCTGTTGAGGAGAGACAGCTAGACTACCTACTTTCCTGAGAAAATACAGGCTGTCACTCAACACCTTCATCCTCTCTCCTCACCTCAAAATATCTCTATCTTAAACTGTTCCTCCCTTTTTGGGTCAAGACGAGTGCCTCCTTTTTTTTTCCTTTCCAAATCCAATTGTAATATGTGTCATTTCTTTCTCATATCAGATCTGCTCAGTTATCAGCTGCCTTGTACCTTCAGTCTCTTTCTTCCTCTTGGCTCCTTCTCCTCTTCCTGCAAATGCATTTTTATCTTGTCTCTCCTTGAAAACTCTTGACACTGCTTCTCTTGCAAGGAAGGCTACAGAGTTGCCAACTCCAGGGTGCACATACACAGTACATTTTTTGCCCCTATGCCTGTTGTTCCATCTCTTGCCATTCTCTCTCTCAGATTTCTCAAGAATAGAAGGCACTTGCTGTGGTCGCTTCCTTACCATCCACTTTTTTATTTCTTATTCTCTGGCTATCTGATTTTTGCCCTGTTCTCTCCTCTTTCTGATTACACTTTTTCTCATTCTTCATACTCTTTGACCTCTTATCCTCATCTGACATTACCAGTTACTCCTACCTTCCTAATATCATCTCCTCCCTGAGTTTCCATGACACTTGACTCTCCTGGTTTCGCTCCTCTGCTTTGCTTTGCTACTGGAGACAGTCCTGAATTTTCTGACCTTAGACATCTTCCACAGTGTCTTCCTTAGTTATCTCATCATTCCTGTTTATTTTGGAAAAAAAATTCTAAAATTTATACCCAAGCTCCCGACTTCTTTCCCTATCACCAGGTCATATTTCCAATCACCTGATAGAAATTTCCACCTGCATGGCCTAGGATCATTTCCAACTCAATAGATTCAAAACTGCATATATCATCTTCCCTCTGCATACTTGAACCTTGGGGGTTTTTTTGTTTCAAAAATGTTAATAGCACTTTTCAGCTCCCAGTCATCCTGCCTCTAATCCTTGAAGTCATTTTGGTCATGCTTTACTATACCATTGAGGATCCATTTAGTAAATAATTTGAAGTGCCTACGATGTTCTAGGCCTTATGTTAAATGCCACGTCCTATTACTTTTACGTGTAGAAGTTGGCATCTACCCTTTCCTTCTCATTCCTGCTATCACTAGTCTGATTGGGGTCATCCTTGCCTTGATATAATTCATTGTAAGTGTTTCTGTCTGGCTCATTTTCCTCATGCATGGCTCTCACGATGTGATTCTCTTCTTAAAAGTCTAGAATGACTAAGAAGGACTGAGACTGAAAGGGTCAGAGGTGGAAAGGAGACTGAATTCCCTTTGGTGGCCTCCTGAATTTTGTACTACATGTACTGCATATTCTAAAGACATAAAATTTTAATTAAAACAAAGAAAAACTTCAGTACAATCTTATTGGCTAACAAAGTCCAAATCCCTTAGTTCAGCATAAAGCCCTTCATGATCCGGGTCCAGCTTAAGTCTGCAGCCCTGCTCTGTATTAGTCCCTTCTGTTTCCTGCCACACTGGTTCCCATACCTTGCTGCACCTCAGGATCATCTGAAGGGCTTGTTGAAAAGACGTGTTCCCGGGCCCTAGGCCCTACCAACTGACATACTGAGTCAGAATCTCCAAAGGAACAGCCTGCAAATCTACCTTTTCTAGAGTTTCCAGATCAGTCTGATGAACTGCAAGATTATTACTCTGCAGCACGTTAGCCAAGCTTTACCACTTACTGTTCCATATATTTTCCTTACATTTTCCAATCTTTTTGGCCTGTATTCACTCCATTTTCTCACCAATTCTCTATATCTACCTGTTGAAATCTTACCCATCCTTTAAGACCCAGCTTGCATACCACCTCTTTAGAAATAATCCATCTCTTCTTTGCTTGTGATTAATGATTATTGTCAGGGCTCCAGAGCCAGAATTATGAGTTAAAATTCCATTTTTCATCCTTTACTAGCTGTATAAATGTTGGGCAAGTTCCTAATCCTCTCTGTGCCTCAGTTTCCTCACTTGTGAAATGAGGATGATGTTAGTACATGCCTCATGGGTTGTTGCGAGAACTAATTCATTTAAAGTAGGTAGAACTTTGTGCCTGGCCCAAAGTAAGCACTAAATAAATGTTAGCTATAATTAATACTTTATGATTTGCCCAAGTTCCTTTGTTGACTTGTGTGGAATCTGAGAGCTAGAAAGAACCTTAAAAATCTGAAACAGCTCCTTTGTTTTATAGATTAGAAAGTGGAGGCTGAGAGGTTACAACACTTGCTTTGGCTAATAAATAGTAATATCAGGACTAGAATCCAGGATTTGTGTCTTTTAATCCTGTACTACTTCCACTATACCCAAGATCTGGGAATTTTGCATTGTTCAAATGACTGTCTTCCTACTTTGTTTATTTTACTGATTTACCCCAGGAGAGAATTAGAAATGGATTCACTTTAATGCATTTTACATAGGCCCTTTCTATTCAAGCTAGGATTTGAGGCTCTGAAAAATATAATGTGCCCAGTTAAAATATTTGAGAATGATAAAACAAGTCAGTGTAATATGTACTTGATTTATTATGTCTCCAATATGCTGTTTGGCAAGAAATGTTTCGTTCTACTAGAAAGTTAACAGTTCTAGGTTCCAACATAGGAAATATCCTTCTATATGTGGGTGTGTGAACTTTGTTCTTTGAGTTTGGTAAACTTAAACGTCCAAATCTAATATGCTCTGAACTCAGCAGAATATTTAGAACTGTAGTTAAAGGATGGATATTATAATAAAAACTCAGGCCACTGAATTCTTTAAAACTGTGAGATTATTTGCAGTCACTAAACTATGTCTAATTTTTTAAATCATAAAAATGCAATGAAAATCTACTTTCAAATGTTTTTCTACATTGTTTTAATTGACAACAAATTCACTTTCACCAGATTTACTGTTTACACACATAATTACATTTAGCTATTGTCAGAGAAAACCATAAGGCTGGAAAACTATGAAGCTTGGCTAACATTGACCTCTGTTCAACCCTAGAAATTGCAGGATTTAATAGAATTGGTATAGAGACTTGGTTCTGTTCTCTGAATATTTTTTGGTAGAATAATGGTAGTAATTGGTATTTCTTTTATTTTTATATTTTTAGGTATGTAGACGAGAGGCTGGCCAGCCCTGGTGGTCTGGTGGTTAAGATTCAGTGCTTTTGTCACCATGGCCTGGATTCATTTCCCGTCAGGGAACCATACCACCCGTTGAATCACGCCACACATCTCTTGGTTGTCATACTATGGCAGCTGCTTATTGCTGTGATGCTGAAAGCTTTGCCACCAGGATTCACATACCAGCACGGTCACCCATGGTGCACAGGTTTCAGTGGAGTTTCCAGACCAGACAGACTAGGAAGGAGGACCTGGCCACCCACTTCCAAAGAAATTGGCCGTGAAAACCCTATGAATAACAGCAGAACCTTGTCTGATATAGGGCCAGAAGGAGAGAGGATGGCACAAAAAGACAGGGCAGGGTTCCGCTAGGAGTCAGAATCGATTGGATGGCACTAACAACAAAGATGAGATGCCAGAGGAACACCAGCATGGTAAAGATGTCAATAATAATTCATAGAGTGTAAGAACTGCTTTTTAAGTACTTTATTAATCATTTTAATTATTAAGAAGAAATTTGAAATTAGTCCCAGAATTAAGTCCAATGACTATTATATAAGGCCCTTCGAAATAATCACGCCCCACTTTACAAGAGATTAGAAGGTTAGTGGATTAAAATAAAACAGCACCTCCTGTGACGAGGAGGGTTCATTCTAGCAACTGTTTGGGACAGGGACTAAATTCTGAAGACTAAATTCCATTACATTGAAATGGCAGCTGTCAAATCTCAGTTGTGCACATGATTGTTAGAAAAAGGCGAAATCAAGGTGAGCCAAACTGAAAACACATGTCGAGAGCTAGGTAAAAAGCATCAGGTTGGATTGACTCATGATGAGATGGGCAACTGATCGATCAGACCAAAAAGAGGAAACGCAAGACCGTTAACACGGAGGAGGGAGTGTCAGTGCTTTAAGGGGGTCGGGTGCTCTGGAATCCTAAATCAGGTTGTTGCAAAGGGGGTTGGGGTGGAGAGAAGGAGAGAATGGGAGGGAAAAGGTAAGAGGGTAGAAGGCTGTATACACACACACACACACACACACACACAGTCGGCCTTCCCTATCCGTGGGTTCCTCATTGGTGGATTCAACTGATGCAGATCGAAAGGTCTGTTATAGTTGCATCTGTACTGAACACATACAGACTTTTTTTCCTTGTCCTTATTCCCTGAACAATACAGTTAAACAACTATTTACATAGCATTTACATTTTATTAGGTATTATAAGTAGTCTAGTGGTGATTTAAAGTATATGGGAGAATGTGTGTGGGTTATATGCAAATACTATGCCATTCTATAGAAGGGACTTGAGCATACCTGGTATACTTGAGCATACTTTTGGTATCTGCGGGGGTCCTAGAACCAATCTCTGGTGGGTATCAAGGGACAACTGTACATATGTGTATATATCCACCCAGCCCCCTTCAAGCCCATAAGAACTACAGCAAGGGAGAAGCCAGGCATGAAGAAAAGAGAGAGATTATCATTATCAATATATTTCATATTGGAAAAGGGCTCTGCCATTTTTTTGCTCTGTGACTTTAGCCTCCCTCTCAGCCCACTTTTCTTTAGCTGTAGAAGAGAGATCATAATAGCGACCGCATAAGGTATTTTCAAAGAATAAATTAATAAAGATGTAAAGGCTTTGGTACAGTATGTAACACTAAGCGCTCAATAAATATTAGCTATCATTATTACTTTATTAGCCAGTTTATATCATATTCATAATATAGTAGAAGAGGTAGTAGACACATTTAGAAATCATCTAGGAAAGTTTAACCCCCGAGTACATGTACTTCTTACATTTTGAACTTAACGACATGTAAAAATCCTATCCACGAGAGCCAGTTGTACACCACCAAATGTAACGGCCCTTCAGTCTGATGAAGATTCTCATCTTGACCAAACTCTAGCCAGGCTCCTCTGAGCCCTTTTCTCACCTTGACCTTTAAAGACTGGAACGAAGGGCAAACGTAGTTTCTAATACCTCAAGGCCGCATCCCTAGGATGACCCTAGCCCCCTTAGAGTGCCTGTCTGAGCAAACTCAAAGCTGCCAGAATAATCTGCAGCTTGTTCCAGCCAACACCTAAAGAAAGGGCCCGTCTCCCAGTTGCTGTGGGAGGGTAGGAGCTTCGATAAGCAACAGTTAACAAACCCAATGGGTTTCACATGGCCCAACCCTGACTTAGCACTTTTTGTAATTGATCACTTCCCTGACTCTGCCGAACCCCATTCACCCCCCTCCCTGTTCTTGCATTCTCCCTTTAAAAAGCCCAATCACTTCTCTATAAATCAAAGTTGAGTTCAGTTCATGCGGGACTCTTTTCCCTATTGCAATAGTATATACAGTAGTCTCCCATTATCTGCAGTTTCAGTTACCCAAGGTCAACCATGGTCTGAAAATATTAAATGGAAAATTCCAGAAATAAACAACTCATGTTTTAAATTGCATGCCATTCTGAGTAGGGTGATGAAGTCTTGTGCAGTCTCGTGCCGTCTTGCTCCATCCCCTGCCCAGGACATGAATCATCTCTTTGTCCAGCACATTCATGCTGTATATGCTCCTAGTTTGTTAGTCACCTAGTAGCCATCTGGGCCATCAGACCAATCGTTGTCGTATCGCAGTGCTTGTGTTCAAGTAACCCTTATTTTACTTAATGGGCCCGAAGTACAAGAATATTGATGGTGGCAATTTCGCTATGTGAAAGAGCAGCCATAAAGTGTTTCCATAAGTGAAAAAGTGAAAGTTCTCAACTTAACAAGGAAAGGAAAAAAATCACATGCTGACGTTGCTAAAATCTACTGTAACTGGGGCTGGCCCCGTGGCCGAGTGGTTAAGTTCGCGCGCTCCGCTGCAGGCGGCCCGGTGTTTCCTTGGTTCGAATCCTGGGCGCGGACATGGCACTGCTCATCAGACCACGCTGAGGCAGCGTCCCACATGCCACAACTAGAGGAACCCACAACGAAGAATACACAACTATGTACTGGGGGGCTTTGGGGAGAAAAAGGAAAAAATAAAATCTTTAAAAAAATAAATAAATAAAAAAAAAAATAAAATCTACTGTAACTCTTATTACAGTATATTGTTATAATTGTTCTATTTTGTTATTAGTTGTTAATCTCTTATTATGCCTAATTTACAAATTAAACTTTATCATAGGTATATATGTATAGGAAAAAACATATATTGGGTTCGGTACTATTCGTGGTTTCAGGCATCCACTGGGGGCCTTGGAATGCATCGCCGCAGATAAGGGATAAGGAGGGACTACTGTATTTGATTAAATTCTGTTCTTACCACTTTCACTAGTGTCTGGCTTTGTTTGTCTATGACAAGTCACAGGAAGCATTAAACATCCCTGAGTCACCTCACCATCTATGACAGGCAGGCAAACTGTCCAATCCTCCCGTTTCTTCTATTACTTTCTTCATTGGGGAGACGTTTTTGGTACCTGCCACGCTCCCCTCCTTGGCCTTGGAGTGCTTGCATTCCAGTTAGGTCCACTGCAGGCTGCAGTGCTCTCCCTCCCTCATGTGGGATGCTGTGCCTTCCTCTGACGCTTCCACACCGGTGCCCACGCTGCATCCTCACACCTTCAGCCTGTAGTTTCTCCTTCACCTCTTTTCAGCTCTTGCTTAATTGCTAAAGGAAAGGAAAAAAGACTCCTTGCTTTCTCTAATTCTATTTCATTTAGGAAGCCAGAACACATGTCTAATCACACCCCTTGGACATAATAGTAGAGGTAGTAACAGACCTATTTGAAGGAAAAAGAAATGTTCAAGTTCTAAAATAAAATTAGGCTAAAAAAGAGTCAATGCCTTCAAGCTCTGAGGAACTCATTAATGTGTGAAGTTCTGTTTAGAATTTCCACAAACGCCTCCACTGATGAACTAAATGTTTCTCTAATGACACCATCCTCCATCTTCAGCATACAAAATAAATTTAAGGACCCCTTCTACTTTATCTTCTGTTTGTTAATTACTTATAATTCAGAAGTATTGTATGATTCACTCATTAAGAAATATTTAGGGGGCCAGCCCCATGCCCGAGTGGTTAAGTTCGCATGCTCGGCTTTGGCAGCCTGGGGTTTCGCCAGTTTGGATCCTGGTTGTGCACATGGCACACGCTCATCGGGCCATGCTGGGTTGGCATCCCACGTAGCACAACCAGAAGGCCCTACAGCTAGAATATATATGTACTTGGGGGCTTTGGGGAGAAGAAGAAGATTGGCAACAGATGTTAGCTCAGGTGCCAATCTTAAAAAAGAGGAAGAAATATTTAGACAGATGTTAACTAGACTTATTGTGGTGATCATTTCATAATGTACATAAATATCAAATCACTATATGTACACCTGAAGTGAATAGGATATTGTATGTCAATCATACTTCAATATTAAAAAAGAAATATTTTTGGAGGACATACTTCATTCAAGGAGAACAGTCCATAATGATTACATTATGGCTTAAATAGGCTTCATGCTACTATTATTTATGCTATTTTGCCGTGGAAAAATATTTTTCCTTCTAAACAGTTAATTTTTCATCAAACCTTTAGAATACAGTTCATCTGTAAATTGTATATAATTTTCAAATTCAGAGATTAATGAATTGGTAATAAAATTTTCTGCACTAAGTCTTGACTTGTGAAAATCAAGATAGGATGGGCTTTTCATGTTCTCAATTCCTGAAACATGCTACCTCAGACCCTTTTCACATGCTATTCCCTCTGACTGTAATACTTTTCCCTTTCTTTTGCCTAGTTAATTTGTGTTCGTCCTTCAGAGCTTGGCTCGTTATGTCTTCTTCAATGAAGCTTCCCTTTATTTGACAGACTGGATTAAGCCACTTTAACCATTTATATGCTTTCACTTTAGGCTTCTCTTTTGTAGCACTTACCATAATTGCAGTTAAGTGATTATGTCCACGAGTATTTAAAGCCTATCTCTCCTGCTAGAGTATAAACTCCACGATGGCCACGGTTTCTTTCAATACTGTTTCCATAAAAACTCCTAAATTATCCCTTAGGATCACCTATAATAAGTCAGGACATTATGGGGAACCCATTACGTAGCCCCCAACACAGTTGCGTGCTCACCTTAGGCTCTTGAATACCTGTCTGTTTGCTTTACTTGACTTGTAGAGTTCATGTCATGTGCTGGAGATATTTAATAACTGTTTTCTAATAAGATGAGGACTCAGAAGAGTCTTGTGAAAAATGTACTTGAAATGAAGGATTAGCCAGCATGTCTCTATAAAACGTAAGGGAAATGATATGCATATTATTTTGTATATAAAATACCTCATTTTTAAGCATGCTTCATCGATAGTAAGTACTCTAACTAGAATTTACCAAGTTCTTGGTCTTCATAAAGCGACAACCTCTTATTTATTAGGTTATAGTGCCATCATGTGGACATTTTATTTTCCTAAAATAAAATGTAACATTTTTGTAGAAGACGGTAGAAAACCACTACTGGGAAACCCAGCCATTCCACTCTGAAGCATGACAACTTGTAATTTAGTATTGCTTTCTAAGACTGGCTGTGTAGGATTCCCGTGGGGATTTCTAATCTGAATTGTTAGTATGCAGAGTTTGGAAACACTCATTTGAATGATAAAAGCAACCTTCTGAATGTGATGGCTTGAAGATTCATGCAGTCCCTGCCGTAACCAGGTTTTTCTTTTCTGTTTTACTTATGTTTATCGGTCTATTTTAAAGGATACAGATGAACAGCCAGATGAAAAGATACACAGATCTAGAAGGGAATCCTTCCAGAAGCACATGACCTCCAGTCCCTTGGAGTTGAGGTGTGCCCCCTCCCGGCACATGGATGTGTTCACCGACCCGGAAGCTCTCAGAATCCCATAGTTTAGGGATTTTTATGGCAGCCGCATCCCGAGGGCAATCTTCAGCCTCCTTCCTTCCCCCGAGGATGGGGGAAGAGGCTAAAAGTTCCAAGTTTCTAACCAAGGCTTGGACTTTCTGTGACCAGCCCCCTGAAGCTATCTCAGAGGCCACCAAGAGTCACTTCATTAGAACAAAAGATGCTCCTATCACCCAGGAAATTCCAAGGGATGTAGGGGCTCTGTGTCAGGAAAGCAGGGTGTCGACGAAAATAATCCATAATCAATCTATAAATGAAAATTTGGGAGAGTTTATTCTGAGCTAAAATCTGAGGACCATGGCCCAGGGCCTTTCTTCCTGAAGGAAGAAAAGGCACCGAAGAAGTGGGGTGCACAGAGTGGTTATATACCCCCAAACAGGATGTTTCACATATGATTGAAATGTCCCTTTTACAATAGTCTCGAGACTGCTCTGTCGGCGCAGTGATTGATGGAAACACCAGGTAGGTCTGCTGTCTCGGTGGACACAGCAGGGTGGCAGGTCTGTTGTCTCCAGCTGAGTGGTCACAGGTGAGCTGGGTGGTCAAAGATGAGCACAGCAATCAGTTCCTAGCCTAAGGAAAGATGCTTATCCTTAAGGAAATGCCAATGTAGGGGGAAGTTGCACCTTTATCTTAAGGCCATTTGTTCTTACCATAGGAAATGTTTAAAGCAGATATACAATGAGAGCTCAACAGCCACAGTCAGGCCCTTTTGGAAAAAACAAAGTCAGGCCGAATTAGGTTTACACCAAATGGCTTCCTCATATACTCCAATATATACTATTGCTTGCCATTTCTATTTGTCAAGGGGAAGAGACCAAATACGTATTTCTTGTTATGTCACAGTTAGCCATTCTCATAGGTGTTCAGAGGCATCTTTTTGTCGTTTTTATTTGCATTTCCCTCTGGACTAACAATGTTGAGCTAAGCACCTTTTCATGGACTTATTTTCCCCTTCTCTATCTTCTTTGGTGAAATGTCTTTGCCCATTTTTTAATCGGGTTTTTTGTTTTCTTGTTATTAACTTTTGAGAATTATTTATACATTCTAGGTAGAAGTCCTTATTATATATGTGTCCTGCAAGCATTTTCTCCCTGTCTCAGCTTGTGTCTTTATTATCCTAATAACAGCTTTTGAAGAGAAGTTTTTAACTTTGATGAAATCCAACCTATCAATTTATTATTTTATGAGTCAAGCCTTTGGTGTCAAACCTAAAGAAATCTTTGCCTAAAGAACAAAGATTTTTCTCATATGTTTTCTTCTAGAAGGATAATAATCTCGGATTTTACTGATCAGCTTTTTAAATTTCTTTGTTTATGGTTATGAGGCTGTGAAAAAGAAATCAGGAGACAAAGTCTTTTTTGCCACGTTAATAGTAAAAAGTGAATTTTAATGTAAAAAATCAACAGAATCACCCAGACTGGCTCAGGAGAGCAATATAGTCTATGGAAAAGAGTTCCAAAAAGATAAGCTCCTTGAAAATTCCAGTGAATCTAGATATGAATACCAAAATATCTGTGTAAAAGGCTAGGTGCAATGACTGTCGTGGAGAGCTAAGCATTAGTTGGTGAATCCACTCAAAGTTAAACTGACATTCACCAGGAACTAAACATGGTAAAGTATATGGTTCAAGCAACTCTGCATCACAGATGTGGACCCACAGAAATAGAGAGTTGGAAGGAACTTTAGAATTCTTCTGTTTTAAAACTTTACTTAGCAGTTTAACTCCTTTTTAAGGTGAATAACTGAACTGATAAAAAAACAAGTACTCTGTTTGAAGCTGAGACTGAGCCCTACCTCCTCCAAGAAGGAGGATGTGGTTGAAAACGTCCTTTGGATTTCCCAATTAGAAGATCATTTAATGAACACTGACTATTGCTTTGTGTAGGCACTGTGTGTAGGCAATGAAAATGAGAGTCAGGAATGTGCAAGGAGCATTGGAAAATGCCAATTTTAAGGAGGTGGGCAGGAAAGAAAAGAACTAGCAAAGACATTTGGAAGTGTGGTCCGTGTGACAGGAGCAGACCATAAGGGGTACGGATCAGCTGGCCTGCGCCTGAGCTCCTGTTCCCTCTACCGTCCCACCAGCAGCAGTGATTGCAGGGGAGGGATTGTGAGACAACGTGGAGGGCAGATGATGCCCCAAGGGGCGGGGGAAGTGAATGCTTGAGCCAGATCACTACCCTAGAAGCACTTCAACAGGAAATAGACCTTTCCCCAGTCCTAACTCCTGGGAGGAGCACAAACCAACATCTAGGCTTTTCTCCCATTCCCTCAAGTAGACATTACTAGCCAAGGCAGCTGATGGTCCCAAGGAATAAATATGAGCGTAGCGGGGAAACTTATGAAACATCTGAGGAACAGGATAACTATTAGAGTAAGACAATCATAGGACTACTTAGAGCAGAGAAAGTCAAACTAACGCATCAGAGGCAATAGGAATTTTAAAATTAGCTTCATTAAAACCTTCAGAGAAAGAAGGAAGAATGTTGGAAATACAATGCACAAACAAGCATTTGTGAGTTGGATATTGGGTATGACAAATATTAATGAAATAATTCAATGAATGGGTTGAATAGCAGGACAATATAGCTGGAGAGTTACTTCATGAACTGGAAGACCGGATTAAGGAAGGGATTATGAAATGGAAAACGTGAGAAGAAAGCTAAGAAATATAGAAAGTAGAAGCAGAAATATTTTTCTAATGGAAATCCTAGAATTAAAAAAAAGAGATTAATAAGAGATGAAGGAATTATTTCTGAGAATTTCCCAGAAATCCCAGAATACATAAAATACATGAAAAAGGATGCAATTGTAGAATTCAAGTTCACATATTTCTGTAAAACTGTTTTCTTCCATGCCTACTTGTTTCATGGACTGGTCCACATGGAATTAATATTCCTCCAGCAATATACCACCTCCGGTAATATGCCACCTCACTTGTAGTGTAGGGACCTTGCAACAGTATATTCCCAATTCCTCCCTTCCGTTCATTGTGCTATTGTTGTCATACATTTCACTTTTACATGTCCTAAAAAGGTCCAAGACTTTTCACTCATTTTGCTTTTGATGGTTATCTTTTACAGCAATTAAAATTTTAAACAATTACTTTACCTGCACTTATTCCGTATCCCACATTCCTCATTTCTTTGTGTAGATCCAAGTTTCAATCTGATACTGTAATTCACCTTCTTAAAGAACTTTCTTTAACATTTCTTGTGGAATAGGTCTGGTGGCAATGAATTCTCTCAGTTTTTGTCTGAGAAATTCTTTATTTCTCCTTCATTTCTGAAAGATATTGTTGTTGGGTGTAGGTTTATAAGTTGAGAGGTTTTTTCCCAGCGCTTTAAAGACGTTACTCTATTGTCTTCTGGCTTACCTGGTTTCTAATAAGAAGTCTGCTATAATTCTTATCTTTAGCCTTCATGTAATTCTACCCACTCTGGCTGCCCTGAATATTTTCTCTTTGTCTTTTTTTTCTTAGCAGTTTGAATATGATACGCCAGTGTATATCTGATGGTGGTGGTGGTGGTGCTGGTGCTGGTGTGTGTGTATGGTTAAATTTATCTTGACTGGTGTTCTCTGAGTTTCTTGGGTCTGTGATTTGGTGTCTGCCATTAATTTTGGAAATTTTTCAACCATCATTTGCTCAAATATGTCTTCTGCCCGCATATTCTCTTCTCTTTCTGGGATTCCAATTATGCAGATGTTAGACTGCTTGATATCTCACAGCTCTTGGATTTTCTGTTCTATTTCATTCTTATTTCTCTTTGTGTTTCAATTTGAGTAATTTCTATTGACTATCTTCAAGTTCACAAATTCTTTCCTCAGTTGTGTCAAGTCTACTGAGGAGAGTACTGAAGATCTTCTTCATGACTGTTACTGTGTTTTTCATTCTAACATTTTCCATTTGATTCTTTCTTTCTAAAAAAAGCATCTGATACTGCATGTTGTCAACATGATATGGTCTTTGTCTTCCTTTTCAGTTTCATACTCTAATATTTTCTCCTTTGCTCACTATGCTCTGGTCATACTGCTATCTTTTGATTCCACAAACACATCAAACTCATCCCTTATTCAGGCTTTTTCCACTTGCTGTTACCCAGAATTCTAGTTCTGCAGATCATTGTGTGACTGGCCCCTTCTTGCCATTTAAGCTCAAATGTCATCTCCTCAGAGAGGCCTTCCTAATTGCCTTAGCTAACATATCATCCTCTCATCACTTTATTCCATTACCATGTTGAATTTTCCTCAGAGTATTTGTCACTGGATGAAATGAACTTTTTTGTTTAGCCAGTTTTTATCTGTTTCTCCTCACTAGAATGTGAGTTCATTGAGCCCAGGACCCTATGAATGCTGTGCCCATCACCTAGAACATTGCATGGCACACAGTAGGTATGCAACAATGATATGATGAATCAATGAATGAAAGAAGAATGTGTAAATAAATGTGCAATTCTGTCTGATTGAAATGTATAGTTTTTTTAAAAAATTAATCCAATAAACATTGAATAGTTATGTGACAGCTGACAAGTATAAGAAGACTCAGGCAGTTCTTCGGAAAGGTCCACATGGACCACATGGAATTGAGGCCTCCTCAAACAGTCACTGAGAAACTAAGGCCTGCTGCCAACAGCAACATGAGTGAGCTTGGAAGTAGATCCTTCAACCACAGACAATCCTACAGATGACCGTAGCCCAGGCCAATTATCTTGACTGAAATCTCATGAGGAACTCTGAACAAGAACCATCCGGCTAAGCCACTCTGAAATTTTTGACCCACAGAATCTGTGAAATAATAAATATTTATTATCTTTAGCCACTGGATTTTGGGATAATTTGTTGCACAGCAATAGATAACTAATATATTCACAAATCTGGAAATTAGGATTCATCCTTTATAATTTCCTTCTCCCTCAACTCCGATACCAAAACTATCTAAATATCTCCAATTTCTCCCTTTCTTTCCCGCCACTATTCTAGTCCAAACTACTGTCAATTCTCACAAGTCAAATGCAATAATCTCGTAACTGGTCAGCCTGTATCCATTCTGGCCTGCCTTTAATCTATTCTTCACACTGAGGCTAAAATGTTCTTTTCTAAACACACAAATTTCATGGACTCCTCATTCCCCCTAAATAATTACAATGAACTATTATAAGTGCTAAACTAGAGGTAATCTCAGAGACTACAGGTATACAGAAAAGGAGCAACAAACTTGTTGAGAACAGGAACCAATTCTTCTACTTTTTTTTTTCTTGAAAGTTTCACCCTGAGCTAACATCTGTTACTGATCTTTGTCTCTCTCTCTCTCTCTTTCTTTTTTCCTCCCCAAAGCTCCAGTACATAGTTGTATATTCTAGTTGTAAGTCCTTCTAGTTCTTCTATGTGAGCCACTGCCACGGCATGGCTACTGACAGACGAGTGGTGTAGTTCCATGCCGGAGAACTGAACTGGGCCACTGAAGTAGAGCACACCAACCTTTAATCACTAGGCCATCAGGGCTGGCTCCTTCTACTCTTTTTATTAATAATTTTTCAATAGATAATATGTAAACATGGTACAAAATTCAGATGACACTAGAGTGTACAGAGAAAGGTACAACTCTCTCCTATCTCTGTGTTCCCAGTTCTCTCCAGAGGCAACACGTGCAATTTTTAAATCTATCTTTCTAGACATACTTTATACGTATCTATTCATTGGCAATTATGGGAAATGCTTGAAGTAACCTACCCTTGTCTCTAAAACCATGGCCTTCAGCCTGCTTTCAAACCCGTTTCCTATAATCCCATTTCAGATCATAATGACTTTGGTTTCAAAACCAGGTAAGGGCAATGCAGACATAATTTATACTTTTTGTTTATTGCCAAAAGGAGTTATAATAATAAGCAGACATACACATTTCAATGTAGCCTCTAACCCTTTAATCTTTTATTTCAATAACTATTGAGGATATATATTTTTCTCATTTTCCATAACTGTCTAAATATAAAATACATTGTCCCATGCTAACATCTCATTTTTTTGGTGTGAAAATTTTTTTCTTATAGTGTTTGTTGATCCTTTTATAAATTTTTTTATTTCTATTTTTAAGGAGACTGCCTCTTTCAGGAACCAAGTTCATGACTTTTAATAAAGCTTGTGACTGACATTAATTGTACTCAGCTTATTGTATGTAATTATTTAATTTTTTTCAAACTAAATCCAAGCCATCACTTTTAATTCTTGTTAAATGTCATACTGTTTGTTTCCACCCATTTCTGGAGTCTTTAGAGCATACATTCATATGTTTTTAAGAATTTTGATTCTGAGTTGACCTATAAATTGATTTCTTAACATTGATTTATTGAGTGCCTAGTATTGGCATACTGCTATGCTTTCCTAAAATTTCCCCTATCTTTAACACAACTAAGAAAAGAAGGTCAGCAACCCCCTCCCTCACGCTATCAAGGTTCTAGGCAACCAACATAAGTAAGGAGTAGAGAAGCCTGAGGAGGCGAAGAGGGGAGGATAAAAAAGGGAAGGAGACGAGACAATCAAGGGACTAAACTCAAGGTGAAAAGGAAAGAAACGTCTTGTGCCATCTTGTGGACTTTGTGTGAGTGTGTGCGCCCGTGTGTACATGTGTATGTGTGTGTTTGTCTCATAGTAATGTTTCTGTACAGTTAGTAGACTCTGT
This sequence comes from Equus quagga, assembly GCF_021613505.1. Classification (NCBI taxonomy): domain Eukaryota; kingdom Metazoa; phylum Chordata; class Mammalia; order Perissodactyla; family Equidae; genus Equus; species Equus quagga. The sequence goes on from NC_060278.1 coordinate 1,848,088, forward strand.
TTAAACCCTTCCAGATGGCAGAGTCAGAAGTGATTCACCATAAGCTAATGAAGCTTAAATTTCCTCTCCAAGGCCCTTAGTGGGGCCCTAACATTTGTTTAAGATTTTGTATTCTTTTTCTTAAAGAGGACCCCTCATATCCTAGATTCAGTGAGGTTACATTTTATTGTGAAACTTTAAATACAGAGGGGAAACAATGAACGAGGGTGTGGAATATGAGGTCAATATTAGTTCAGACAGCCTGGAGAAAACCATGAATTGGTGAAAATATTTTGAGCCAACTACCTGGAAGGCTCATTGTTTTCTGGCTTAGATAGTTTACAAAGACCCAACAGATTAGACACCAAAAAAAAAAAAAAAGCCAACTAAATGAGAGAACTTTTCATACTGATTTTATAACTACTTCTTTCCATTAATAGATAGCGTTATTCAGTTTAGGTTTCATGGAATTTCAACCGTTTGGGCTGGAACTAACACTGAAGATCACCTAGATCAAGCTTCTTATTTTATTACAGAGGCACAGACATTTAAAGGACTTGTGTGATGTTACAGCTACGATACAGATCTCCTGTTTCTTGTGCTCTGTTATTTCTGCTCTGTCTAATTAGAAAGGATTCCTCTTTGGTGTACTCGAATTAGAGCAATAAGCTGAGCACAAGCTGTGCTACTGCCAATGTCAACAGCAGCTGCGCTAGTTCTGGGCTAAATCCATCTTCAAGGCTGCTTTTGTCACAGAGTAGAATTGAATTATGCAAAAGATTGGTTTAGAGCCAAGGTATGACAGGAGTGGTAGGAGTGGATTCAGAGGAAACAGGAGTGTTTATGTGAGTGGTGGCCAAGCTGTAAGAGGATCTAGCATGCTTTTACCTGTGAAGGGTTGAAATCCTCGTCTCAGAGGTTCTATATTAAGAATTAGTTGGCATGAATCTGTCGTGTTGACACTTCAGTCACTTAAATCTTTGTTCTAACTTTCAGAAAAGTAAGGATAATTATTGACTCTAAAAATCAAATCAGCGACTTTGATTAAGTTACTCTGATGATATTAAAATATTTTCTCATGTGTGGCTAGACATTGGTACTTATGAGGTTAAAGTTTGATTTCCATTTACACCAGTTGGCTCCATGCTGAAAGCAACTGGTTCTATAGCCATAGGCTGTCCCACTGTCCCCTAGTTATAAGCTGCTGTTGAAGGGAGGACAGGCGAATGAATGTCTCTTGATGGCTTGGTACCTCTCTAGTAAAGAAAAAAAAGGCCAAATTATATTCTCAACTAAGTAGTCCCCAAGTGCTCTTCTTGCTGTTGAAATAGTGACCCAGCAATGGGCTTTTAAAGGTGGTGAGACAGAGAATTTAAAACTCTGGATTAGTATTCTCGAGACCAAGTTTCTGGTCTCTGATGAAAGGAAGTCTCTTAGGATCCCTGGACGTCAATTTTCTCATTTGTAAAATGGCATAATAATATGTCCTGCCTACCTCACAGGGTTGCAGGAACAAAATTGAGTTGCTAAACAAAACAACATGAACTCATAATTTGTACATTAACCCATATTTCTTTGTTCTTTGTCGCAGGATGTGGAAGTTTAACTTTGAAAACAATTCACATGGCTTTTTATTTTCCTTCCCTGCTTTGGGAGTTCTTCAGCCCATTTTTGGAATAAGAATGCAGTAAAGTTGGAAGAAGACATTTTTCTGGGTGGAATGAAAATACATTTTTTTCATGTGCTAGTGATTTGAGTTTGATTTCCTAGAGAGTGATAAGGAATTTTATCAGGGAAATGGAAGAAAACAGAGATTTAGAAGGAAAGAGTAAAAGGGGGTGTGGGCTGGAGTTAATAGACACAGGCAGCTACAGAAGAATACTTAAAATGAGAGACACCCTCCATGTCAGGAAAATGTGGACTAAGAAAGGCTCCTAAACCCAGAAGGTGTCTAAACCTGAGAGTGACAGATTGCTGTGTGAGATACTGCTCAAGTACCTAGGAACTGTGGGGTTGGAGTTTTGGCTGACTGCTAAGCTTACGGGCAAGGCATTCTTTTCTCTGCCAACGCCGGGTTCTTCCATGTACGTATAGCCCAACGATGCCCCAAAGAATCTCTTTATTAGCATGATGGTATAAGTTCATCTGCCCCTGTGTTGAGCATACTCAGGTACCCAGAGCTGAGATAATGAGGTATGGATGTTACTCATATCCTCTAACTCCGTGAATGGCACCAGGACCACCATCAACAACCTAGAAACCTAAGCATTATTAATTCATTAATAAAATGATGACACTTATAAAAATATAAACTAAAGGGGTAAGTATAATTACAGTTTGAGGAAGGGATTACAATTCTAGTAGTTTTGGTGAAAATAAATTTAAACAAGTTTTAGAATGAAAATCATTTTGGGAGGATTATGATCAGAGAATATGACATTAAGTTTTTTTAAAACTCTGCTTTTTAAAAACATTCTAAATATTTCTTTGTTAAGTAAAAACAATTTTTGTAAATAGTTTTTGGACATCTAGTGTGTATAAAGTTCTACGTTTAACTATATGCTAAATTAAGTTTAGTTCAATTCCTTTGTTAAAAGATGATTAAGAAAAAAAGGCAAAATCATGCTTCTCATATAGGATCATCATATCAAAGACTGTTTTGTACTGTAGCACCATTTTCTTTCTTTCTTTCCTTCTTTCTTTCTTTCTTTTTTTTTTTTTTTTGCTGAGGAAGATTCACCCTGAGCTAACATCTGTTGCCAATCTTCCTCTTTTTTTGCTTATGGAAGAATAGGGGTGAGCTAACATCTGTGTCAGTCGTCCTCTATTTTGTATGTGGGTCGCCACCACAGCATGGCTGACGAGTGGTGTAGGTTCATGCCTTGGATCTGAACCTGTGAACCTGGGCTGCCAGAGCAGAGCATGCTAAGCGTAACCAGTATGCCACAGGGCCAGCTCCCTTCCTTTATTTTTTTAAACCACTTCATTGAGATATGATTGATATGAAAAGCTGAACATGTTTAATATACACAACTTGATGAATTTGGGGTTAAGTATCCACCCGTGAAACCATTACCACCAAGGTCATAGACATATCCATTACTTCCCAGTTTCCTTCCTCTCTTTTTGTGATAATGATGATGATGGTTTTAAGAACACTTAACATAACTTCCACCCTCTTAGCAAATTTTAAGCATACAATACAGTATTGTTAGCTAAAGGAACTATGTTGTACAGCAGATATCCAGAACTTTTTTCTCTAACATAATGAAACTACGTACCCTTTGATCTTCACCTCCCAATTTCCCTCCTCCTCAGACCTGGGAAACCATCATTCTACATTCTGCTTCTATGAATTTGACTATTTCAGATTCCACATGTAAGTGAGATACAGTGTCTGTCTTTCTCTGTCTGATTTATTTCACTTAGCATATTGTCCCCCAGGTCCATCCCTGGTGTCGAAAATGGCAGGCAGGATTTCTTTCCTCTTCGAGGCTAAATAATATTCCATCATGTGCATATTAAACATTTTCTTCATTCATTCATCCATTGATGGACATGTAGGTTGTTTCCATATCTTGGCTATTGTGAATAATGCTGTATTGAACTTGAGAGTGCAGGTATCTCTTCCCAATTCTAATTTCAATTCATTTGGATAAATATCTAGAAGTGGGATTTTGAGATCATATGAAAGTTTATTGTTAATTTTTTGAGGAACCTCCATATATTTTCCATAGTTGCTATTCTAATTTACATTCCCACCAGCAGTGTACCAGGGTTTTCTTTCCTCCACATCCTTGCCGACACTTGTTATTTTCTTATTTTTTGATAATGGGCATCCGAACAGGTGTGAGGTGATGTCTCATTGTGGTTTTGATTTGCGTTTCCCTGATGATTCGTATGTTGAGAAACTTTTCATGTATTTGTTGGCCACTTATATGTCTTCTTTGGAAAAATGTCTATTTAACTCCTCTGCCCATTTTTAAATCAGATTGTTCGCTTTTTTGCTATTGAGTTGTACAAGTTCCTTATATATTTTGCATATTAACCCCTTATCAGATATTTGGTTTGCAAATATTTTCTCCCATTCCATAAATTGCCTTTTCATTTTATTGATTGTTTTCTTTGCAGAAGCTTTTTAGTTTGATGTAATCTCACTTGTTTATTTTTGTTTTTGCTGCATGTGCTTTTGGTGTAATATCTAAAAAATCATTGCCAAGACCAACGTCAGGGATTTTTTTCCCCTATGTTTTCTTCTAGAATTTTTATGTTTCAGGTCTTATGTTTAAAGTCTTTAATCTATTTTCAATTGATTTTTGTGTAGGTGTAAGATATAAATCCAATTCATTCTTTTGCATGTGGATACCACTTACTGAAGAGACTATCCTTTCCCCATTTTGTATTCCTGGTGTCCTTGCTGAAGATTAAGTTGACTGTATGTGCATGGGTTTATTTCTGGGCTCTCTGTGCTGTTCCTTTAGTTTCTGTATCTGTTTTTATGCCAGTCACATACTGTTTTGATTACCATCGCTTTGTAAAATAGTTAGAAATCAGGAATTAAGATGCCTCCAACTTTGTTCTTTCTCCAGATTTCTTTGGCTATTTGGAGTCTTTAATGGTTCCACATAGATTTTAGGATTGTCTTTTCTATTTCTGTGAAAATGCCATTGGGATTCTGGTAGGAATTGTTTGAATCTGTAGATCTCTTTGGGTACAATGGACATTTTAACAATGTTAACTTTCCAGTCCATGAACATGGAATATCTTTCCATTTATGTGTATCTTCTTCAGTTTCTTTCATCAATGTTTTATACATTTCAGTGTACAGATATTTGACCTCACTGGTTGAATTTATTCCTAAGTATTTTATTGTTTTTGATGATAGTGTAAATAGGATTGTTTTCTTAATATCTTTTTCAGATAGTTTACTGTTAACGTATAACAACACAATTGATGTTTGTATGTTGACTTTGTATCCTGAAACTTTACTGAATTTGCTTATTAGTTCTATCAATTTTTTGGTGGAGTCTTTAGGATTTTCTACATATAGATCACGTCATCTACAAACAAAGACAATTTAACTTCTTTGTTTCCAATTTGGATATATTTGTCTAATTGCCAGGCCTAGGACTTCCAGTACTTTGTTGAATAGAAGTAACAGGAATGTTGTCTTGTTCTTGGTCTTTAGAGAGAAAGCTTTCAGCTTTGTACCAGTGAGAGTTATACTAGCTGTGGGTTTGTCACAATTGGTCTTTACTATGTTAATGTATATTCCTTCTGTATGTAATTTGTTGAGAGTTATTATCATGAAAGGATGTTAAATTTTCTCAAATGCTTTTTCTGTATTTATTTAGATGATCGTATGATTTTTATATTTTATTCTGTTAATCTGATGTATCACATTTATTTATTTATTTTTAGACTGACGTCTGAAATTGTTTATTTAAAAAGTTTAAATAGGGGCTGGCCCCGTGGCCGAGTGGTTAAGCTCACACGCTCCACTCCAGGCGGCCCAGTGTTTCGTTGGTTCGAATCCTGGGCGTGGACATGGCACTGCTCATCAAGCCACGCTGAGGTGGCGTCCCACATGCCACAACTAGAGGGACCCACAACGAAGAATATACAACTGTGTACCAGGGGGCTTTGGGGAGAAAAAGGAAAAAATAAAATCTTTAAAAAAAAAAGTTTAAATAGCTGCAAAGAAGATAATTTATGGCAATTTGTAAATATTGAAATTTTGAAGTGAAGGTATATGTCACTCTTTTAAATGTATGTAGCTGAATTTAAATATCATGGCATTCTGATGCATACATTTGCTTTAAAAACATATGAAAGAGGTCTTCTTAACAATCAGAAATTTTACGTAGCTCCTTTTATTCCTTGAATTCATATTTTCATGCCATTTACCTCCTCTCCACATTCTTTACTTAATACAGATTATATGATTGAAAGTCTTTCATTGATCATTATATCATATACATATCTCTAACAAAAGTATATTTATAAATAGAAATGTAAAATGTTTCGTTTCCTGTAACCATATAGTTCTGAGTATTAAAAAATTCCATCTGAATTATCATAACTGTCAATAATACACAATTGATCAAAATAACAAATATATTATGGATTTTAAAAAATGATTCCTAAACATATAAAATAAAATTTATAGGAAATTCATCTCATAATGAGATATATAAGGATTTTTTAAAATTTCATTTTATTGAGGTCATATTGGTTTATAACACTGTGTAATTTCAGATGTACATTATTATATATCAGTTTCCGTATAGACTGCATCATGCTCACCACCCATATATAATCCAGTTTTTCTCTGGCACCATGCATATGCATCCCTTTTACCCCCTTCGCCCACCCCTCTACCCCCTTCCCCTCTGGTAACCACTAATCCGTTCTTTATTTTCATGTGTTTGTTTATCTTCCACATATGAGTGAAGTCAGATGGTGTTTGTCTTTCTCTGTCTGGCTTATTTCATTTAAAATAATACCCTCAAGGTCCATCCATGTTGTTGCAAATGGGCCAATTTTGTCTTTTTTTTGTGGCTGAGTGGTATTCCATTGTATATATATACCACTTCTTTATCCATTCACCAGTTGTTGGGCACTTGGGTTGCTTCCACATCTTGGCTATTGTGAATAATGCTGCAATGAACATAGGGGTGCATAAATCTCTTTGAATTGTTGATTTCATGTTCTTTGGATAAATACCCAGTAGTGGGATACCTGGATCATGTGGTATTTTTATTTTTAATTTTTTGAGAAATCTTCATACTGTTTCCCATAGTGTCTGCAACAGTTTGCATTCCCTCTAGCAGTGTATGAGGGTTCCCTTTTCTCCATATCCTCTCTGACATTTGTTATTTTCTGTCTTGTTAATTATAGCCATTCTGACAGGTGTAAGGTGATATCTCATTGTAGTTTTGATTTGCATTTCCCTAATAATTAGTGATGTTGAATATCTTTTCATGTGCCTTTTGGCCATCTGTATATCTTCTTTGGTAGAAGTCTGTGGGGCCTGCCCGGTGACGCAGCAGTTAAGTGCACACGTTCCACTTCTTGGTAGCCCCAACTTTGCCAGTTCGGATCCCGAGTGCAGACATGGCACCACTTGGCAAAAGCCATGCTGTGGTAGGCATCCCATATATCAAGTAGAGGAAGATGGGCATTGATATTAGCTCAGGGCCAGTCTTTCTCAGCAAAAAGAGGAGGATTGGCAGCAGTTAGCTCAGGGCTAATCTTCCTCAAAAAAAAAAAAAAAGAAAAGAAAAAGAAAAAGTCTTTTCAGATCCTCTGCCCATTTTTTGATTGGGTTGTTTAGTTTTTTGTTGTTGAGTTGTTTGAGTTCTTTATATATTTTGGAAATTAACCCTTGTCAGATATATGATTTACAAATATTCTCTCCCAGTTGGTAAGTTGTCTTTTCATTTTGTTTATGGTTTCCTTTGCCTTGCAGAACTTTTTTAGTCTGATGTAGGCACATTTGTTTATTTTTTGTTTCTCTCACCTGAGTAGACACGGAGTTCAAAAGGATGCTGCTCAGACCAGGAGAGAATGGCATGATTTATTCAAAGTACTGAAAGAAAAAAACTGCCAACCAAGAATACTTTACACAGCAAGGTGTCCTGCAGAAATGAAGGTGAGATAAAGACTTCTCAAACCAACAAAAGCTGAGAGAGTTTGTCACCCCTAGATCTGCCTTAGAAGAAATGCTGAAATGAGTTCTTCAGGCTGAAACTAAAGGACACTAATGGTAACATTAAGACATATGAAAATGTACAACACACTCGTGAAGATAAGAATATAGTCAGATTCAGAATACTCTAATAATGTAATATGGTCATGTGTTAACCTTTTAATTCTAGTGTAAAGGTTAAAGGACAAAAGTATTTAAAATAGCTATGGAAACAACAATTTGTTAATAGATATACAACATAAAAAGATGTAAGTTGTGACATCAAAAACATCAGATGTCAGGTGGGATAGTAAAAGTGTAGTGATGTTGTATGCGATTGAAGTTAGGTCGTTATAAGCTTAAAACTGACTGTTAAGGGTGTACCTCATTGTATTGTGCTTTCTTTATTGTGCTTCACAGACATTGCGTTTTTTACAAGACCCTCTCCCCGCAAAAAGATTACAGCTCACTAAAGGCTCAGATGATGATTAGCATTTTTTAGCAAAAAATATTTTAAAATTAAGATATGTACATTGTTTTTTTAGACATAACACTATTGCACACTTAATAGACTATGGTATAGTGTAAACGTAACTTTTATATGCACTAGGAAACAAAAAAATTCATGTGACTTGCTTTATTGCCGTATTCACTTTATTGCAGTGGCCTGGAACCAGGGCAATATCTCTGAGTTATGACTGGATAGCTATAAGATGTTTAAATCCACGCTCGGGGTAACCACAAAACAACTTATAGTAGATACACACAAGATAAAGAGAAAGGAATCAAGGTGTACCACTGTGGAAAATCATCAGTTCACCAAAGAAGACAGCAAGCGAGGGAGGAAGGAACTACCAAACAGCCAGAAAACAATTACAAGATAGCAATAATTCTTACTTATTAATAATTACTTTAAATGTAAGTGGATTAAATTCTCCAATTAAAAGGCATAGAGTGGCTGAATGGATTAAAAAAAAGACCCATCTGGGGCTGGCCCAGTGGTGCAGCAGTTAAGTTTGCACGTTATGCTTCTCAGCGGCCCAGGGTTCACTGGTTCAGATCCCGGGTGTGCACATGGTACGGTTTGGCAAAAGCCATGCTGTGGCAGGCGTCCCATGTATAAAGTAGAGGAAGATGGGCATGGATGTTAGCTCAGGGCCAGTCTTCCTCAGCAAAAAAAAAAGAGGAAGATTGGCAGTAGTTAGCTCAGGGCTAATCTTCCTAAAGAAAAAAAATAAGTAAAGATTAAAAAAAAAGACTCAACAAAATGCTGCCTACAAGAGACTCACTTCGGCTACAAGGACACACAAAGGCTGAAAGTGATAGGATGGAAGAGATATTTGACACAAATGGAATCCAAAAGAGAAGAGGGATAGCTATACTTACATCAGACAAAATAGACTTTAAGCCAAAAATGGTAACAAGAGACAAAAAAGGTCATTATATAATGATAAAGGGATCAATTCATCTAGAGGGTATAACAATTATAAATATATATGCATCAAACATCAGAGCATTTAAATATATTAAATGAATACTAGCAGATCTAAATGGATTAATAGACAACAATACAATAATAGAAGACTTCAGTATCCCACTTTCAACGATGGCTGGACCATCAGGACAGAAAACTAATAAGGAAGCATTGGACTTGAACTACACTTTAGACCAAATAGACCTAACAGATGCCTATGGAACATTCCATTCAACAGCAGCAGAATACACATTCTTCTCAAGCACATATGGAACATTCACCAGGATAGATCATTTGTTAGGTTACAGAATAAGTTTCAGCAAATTTAAGAAGAATGAAATCATGCCAAGTATCTTTTCTAACCACAATGATATGAAATTAGACATCATGACAGGAGGAAACGTGGAAAATTCACAGATATGTGGAAATTAAACAACACACTCCTGTACAACCAATGAGTCAAAGAATAAAACAAAAAAGAAAAATCTTGAAAAAAGTGAAAATGGAAGCACATCATCCCAAAATTTATGGGATGCAGCAAAAGCATGCTAAGAGGGAAAATTATAATGATAAATGCCTATATTAAGAAAAAAGAAAGACCTGAAATAAACAACTTTACTTTACATCTCAAGGAACTAGAGAAAGAAGAACAAACTAAGCCAAAAGTTAGCAAAAGGAAGGAGATAACAAAGATCAGAGAAAAAAATAGATGAAATAGAGGATATAAACACAATAGAAAACATCAGTGAAACGAAGAGGTGGTTTTTTAAAAAGATAAACAAAATTGACAAGGCTTTAGCTAGAATTACCAGAAAAAAAGAGAAAGGAGTCAAATAAATAAAATTATAAATGAAAGTGGAGACATTACAAGTGATACTACAGAATTATAAAGGATTATAAGAGACTACTTTGAACAATTATATGCCAACAAACTTGATAACTTAGAAGAAATGGATAGGGGATGGCCCCATGGCCGAGTGGTTAAGCTCACACGCTCCACTTCGGTGGCCCAGGGTTTCACTGGTTTGGATCCTGGGTGCAGACATGGCACCACTCATCAGGCCATGTTAAGGCAGCATCCCACATGCCACAACTAGAAGGACCCACAACTGAAAAAATTTACAATTATATACTGGGGGGATTTGGGGAGAAAAAAAGAAAAAAAAGAAGATTGGCAACAGTTGTTAGCTCAGATGCCAATCTTTAAAAAAAAAGAATAGCTAAAACAATTTTAAAAAAGAAAAAATGGATAAATTCCTAGAAACATGAACCTACAAAGACTGAATCATGAAGAAATAGAAAATCTGAGCAGACCAATAACAAATAAGGAGATTGCTTTAGTAATCAAAATGCTCGCATTAAGTGAAATAAGCCAGACAAAGACAAACACTGTATGATTTCACTCATCTGTAGAAGATAAACAACTTGCAAACAAACAGAACAGTTTAGTGGTTACCAGGGAGAAAGGGGTGGGGGGTGGGCACAAGGGGTGACGGGGCACATTTATATGGTGTCTGACAAATAATAATGTACAACTGAAATTTCACAGTGTTATAAACTATTATGACCACAATAAAAAAGAAAAAAGAATGAACAGAAAAAAACAAAAAAATCCTCCCAAAAAAGAAAACCCTAAGACCAGATGGCTTCACTGGTGAATTCTGTCAAATATTTAAAGAATTAACATCAATTCTTCTCAAACTCTTCCAAAAAATTGAAGGAAAGGAAGATTTGCAAACCATTTTATGAGACCAACATCACCTTGATAACAAAGCCAGACAATGAAATTATAATTACAAGACAATTTCCCTAATGAAGATGGATGCAAAAATGATCAACAAAATACTAACAAGCAAAATTCAACAGCACACTAAAAGGATCATACACCATAATCAAATGGGATTTATTCTGGGGAGGCAAGGATGGTTCAACAAATGCAAATCAATAAATGTGATACACCACATTAGTAGAACGAAAGACAAAACCTGTATGATCATCTCAATAGAAGCAGAAAAAGCATTTGACAAAATTCAACATCCTTTCATGATGAAAAACTCTTGACAAATTGAGTATAGAAGGAACATACCTCAACATAAGAAAGGCCATATATGACAAGCCCATAGCTAACATGATACTCAGTGGTGAAAAGTTGAAAGCTTTTCCTCCAAGGTCCAGAACAAGACAAGAGTGCCCACTCTCACCAATCCTTTTCAACATAGTACTGAAAGTCCTAGTTAGAGCAATTAGGCAAGAAAAAGAAGTAAAAGGCATGCAAATCAGAAAGGAAGAAGTAAAATTGTCTCTCTTAGCTGATGATATGATCTTGTGTATATATATATATAAAATCCTGAAGACTTCACCAAAAAACAGTTAGAAATAATAAACTAATTCAGTCAAGTTTCAGGATACAAAATCAATGGGCAAAAATCAGTTGCATTTATATACATTAACAATGAACTACCAGAAAAAGAAAAAAGAAACAATTTCTTTTACAATAAAACCAAAAATAATAAAATACTTAAGAATAATAAATTTAACCAATGAAGGAAAGATCTATATACTGTAAACTAAGACACTGATGAAAGAAATTGAAAACACATAAATGGAAAGATATCCCATGTTCATGGATCAGAAGAGTTAGTATTATAGAAATTTCCATACCACACAAGGCCATCTCTAGATTCAGTGAAATCTCTATTAACGTTCCAATGGTATTTTTCACAGAAACAGAAAAAACAATCCTAAAAGGCACATGGAACCATAAAAGATCCCGAATAGCCAAAGCATTCTTGAGAAAGAAAAAGCTGGAGGCATCACTCTTCCTGATTTCAAACCATGTTACAAAGCTTTAGGAATCAAAACACCAGGGTACTGACATAAAAGCAGACACATAGACCAATGGAACAGAATCAAGTGCCCAGAAATACACTCATGCATATACGGTCAATTAATATTTGATAAGGAGGCCAAGAATACTCAATGAAGAAAAGATAGTCTCTTCAATAAATGGTGTTGGGGAAACTGGATATCTACCTGCAAAAGAATGAAAGTGGACCCCAATCTTACATCACTCAAAAATTAACTCAAGGGGCCAGTCTGGTGGCACAATGGTTAAGTGTGCACGTTCCACTTTGGCAGCCCAGGGTTCGCTGGTTCAGATCCCGGGTGCGGACATGGCACCGCTTGGCATGCCATGCTGTGGTAGGTGTCCTACATATAATGTAGAGGAAGATGGGCACGGATGTTAGCTCAGGGCCAGTCTTCCTCAGCAAAAAGAGGAGGATTGGTAGCAGAAGTTAGCTCAGGGCTAATCTTCCTCAAAAAAAAAAAAAAAATTTAACTCAAAATGGATTAAGGACTGACAAGAAATTTCCACATATTGATGTATATGGGGTAGCTATTCTGGTTTAAACTGATTCAGCTTGAACAAAAGAAGCCTGATTTATGGACTATCAAACATACATTGTACATCTGCTTTAACCGCTAAAGAATGCATTAAACATTATCTCAAAGTGAAAGAATGCATTCCTTGAAGATAAGGATGCATGCTTCCTTTCCTACGACACCAGTTTCACCAGTGATGGTACTCCTTTGAAGATAAGTTTTCTTCCCCAGACATCAGGGTCATGTTGACCTGCTAATGTACCACTGAAGAGCTCTTTGAAACTTTGATGAATACGTATCTAGGCATGGTTGACATATGCTCTTTTTTCAAAAAAGGTATAAAACTGTACTGAAAATCATGCTTCTCTGGAGGGCTTTCTTCCTCTATGGAGACTGCCTCCCCAGTTATAATTGTCAGCGTGGCTCAAGTAAAACTCACCTAATCTCTCCTATCTAAAGAGTTGTATTGGTTATTTGTGTTGACAGGACTTAAACATGAGACCCCAAACCATAAAACTTGAGGAGAAAACCTAAGTGGTAAGCTCCTGACATCAATCTTAGCAATGATTTTTTTGAATATCACAGCAAAAGGACAAGCAATAAAAGTGAAAATAAACAAGTGGGACTACATCAAATGAAATAGCTTCTGCACAGGGAAAGAAACAATCAATAGAATGAATAGACAACCTATGGAATGGAAGAAAACATTTGTAAACCGTTTATTTGATAAGAGGTTAATATTCAGAACCAGCCCTGATGGCCTAGTGGTTAAAGTTCTGCATGCTCCACTGTAGTGGCCCAGGTTTGGTTTCCAGCCACGGAACCACAGTACTTGTTTGTCAGTAGCCATGCCATGGCAGCAGCTGACATTGAAGAACTGGAAGGATTTACAACTAGAATATATAACTACTGGGTCTTAGGGGAGAAAAAAAAAGAGAGGACAATTGGCAACTGATGTTAGCTCAGGGCAAATCTTTCCCAGCAAAAAAAACCAAAAAAAAACAAAAAATAAGAGGTTAGGAGCCAGCCCGGTGGCCTAGTGGTTAAATTCACATGCTCTGCTTTGGTGGTCCAGAGTTTCACCAGTTCGGATCCTGGGCATGGACATGGTGCTGCTCATCAGGCCATGCTGAGGCAGTGTCCCACATAGCACAACCAGAGGCACTCACAACTAGAATATACAACTATGTACTGGGGGGCTTTGGGGAGGAGAAGGAGAAAGAGAAGAAGAAAAGAAGAAGAAAAGAAGATTGGCAACAGATTTTAGTTCAGGTGCCAATCTTTTTTTTTTTTTTTTTTTTAAAGATTTTATTTTTTCCTTTTTCTCCCCAAAGCCCCCCGGTACATAGTTGTATATTCTTCATTGTGGGTCCTTCTAGTTGCGGCATGTGGGACGCTGCCTCAGCGTGGCTTGATGAGCAGTGCCATGTCCGCGCCCAGGATTCGAACCAACAAAACACTGGGCCACCTGCAGCAGAGTGCGTGAACTTAACCACTCGGCCACGGGGCCAGCCCCCAGGTGCCAATCTTTAAAAAAAAGAAAAAATAAGAGGTTAATATTCAAAATATATAAAGAACTTCTACAACTCAGCAAAACAAACAGTCTGATTAAAAAATGGTCAGAGGACTTGAATAGATATTTTTTCCAAAGAAGACATACAAATGGCCAATTAGTACATGAAGAGGTGCTCAACATCACTAATCGTCAGGGAAATGCAAGTCAAAACCACAATGAGATATCACCTCACACTTGTTAGAATGGCTGTTATCAAAAAGAGAAGAGATAGCAAATGCTGGCAAGGATGTTGAGGAAAGGGAACCCTGGTGCACTGTTGATAAGAATGTAAGTTGGTGCAGCCACTATGGAAAACAGTATGGAGTTTCCTCAAAAAATGCAAAGTAGAACTACCATATGATCCAGCAATCCCAGCTCTGGTTATATGTCTGAAGGAAATAAAATCACTATCTAAAGAGATATCTGCACCCCCACATTCTTTACAGCATTATTCACAATACCCAAGACATGGAAATAACATAAGTGTCTATCAGTGATGAATGGATCAAGAAAATATGGTACAAATATACAATGGAATATCATCTATCCATGAGAAAGAAGGAAATCCTGCCGTTTGTGGCAACATGGATGGACCCTGAGAGCTTTATGCTAGGTGAAATAAGCTCAGAGAGAGAAAGACAAATACTGTATGATCTCACTTATACGTAGAATCTGAAAACATTGAACTCGTAGAAACAGAGAGTAGAACGATGGTTGAAGGGTTGGGGAAGTGGGGAGATGTTGGTCAAAGGGGGCAAACTTTCCCATATAAGATGAATAAGTTCTGGAGGCACGGGGTGCAGCATGGTGACTCTATTTAACTGTACTGCATTGTATACTTGAAAGTTGCTGCGAGAGTAGAGCTTCAATGTTCTCACCATAATAACAACAACAAAACGGTAATTATGTTAGGTAAAGAATGTGTTAACTAACCTCATTGTGCTAAACATTTGTCAACAAAAATAATCCATAACAAATCTATAAGTGAAAATTGGGATGAGTTTATTATGAGCCAGATCTGAGGACGAGCTTAGCCTGGGGACTTCCTTCCCCAAGGAAGGAAGGTCACCAAAGAACTGGAATGTACAGAGTGGTTTTATACTGTCAAAGAAGATGTATCACATGATTGAAATGTCCCTTTTACAGTAGTCACGAGACTGCTCTGCCGGCTGGGTTGTCACAGGGTGGGCACAGCAATCAGTTCCTAGCCTAGGGAAAGGTACTTATCCTTAAGGAAATGCCAGTGTGGGGGAAGTTGCACCTTTATCTTAAGGGCATTTGTTCTTGTCTTTGGAACACAGCAAATGCTTAAAGCAGATATACAATGCACGCTCAGTGGCCATGCCAGGCCCTTTTGGAAAAACAACGTCAGGCCGAATTAGGTTTCCATCAAATGGCTTCCTCATGTACTCCAATACATCCTATTGCTTGCCATTTGTTTATCACGTTACACAATATATACATGTACCAAATCATCACATTGCATCCATTACTCTTACACAATGTTATATCTCAATAAAGCTAGAAAAATAAATTAAATGAATAAATGATAAATAAAATCCTCTCAAAAAAAGAACAATGTACCAGAAGAGTAGTTGTAAGTTCCCACTCAAATAAGTGGCTCTACTAGGACATGTTAACATTAAATCTTGTTATTCACCTGATTTGTATTGTTTTCGTGTTAGTTTTGCTGCTTTGTGCTTATTACAGATGAACAATACAAATCATTCTGTTAATTTTTACTTTAAATATCCTAACAACATTTGATTAGTAATAGTGTAGCTCATCAATAAGAGGGGGAATATCAATAGAATGGCTGGAAAATGGTGGTTGGGGAGACCTCCAGGGAACATATAAAGGAGCCACAATGCCCCTTCAGTGTAAATCAGGCAATAAAGATACTTGCTGTAATTTAGATAAGAAATGCTAATCCAATCTATCCTAATCAGGCCATATGAAATTGTATAGTAAAGTGAAATAAAAAACAGGTGAGGTTGGAACTTAAGGTACACCCAGAGGACACATAAAACTTACACAAAATCCAAACTTATTCTAGATCCTAACTGAAAGTCAAGGACTCGGGATCCCTTATTCCCAAAGCAGATAGATCTGTCAACAAGAAAGGCTCAGTGTGTTACTGCAAAATAAATTCAGATCACCCTGGAAGTAGCATCCTGGACCAATGTCCTGGTCAGGAGCCTCTGACTCTCACCCACCTCCACACAGTTCTGAATCTTAGATGCGCTGATCTCAGTGAGTCCAAGGTCATTTCTGTTCTCCTAAGCTGAGAAAGTGAAATTGAAGCCCTGGGAAGAGGTAGAAATAAATATAGAAATGCAGAAAAAGGAAATTAAACCTATAGTGTTAATACTCTCTTGTTTGTTTTAGGAATAAGTTTTGTAGTAATTGTGTAACTTGTCTATGTTATTCTTATATTTTAAAGTGTTTGAGACTGACAGAATATAGTTTTAATATGAAATATTTAGGAGAATGTGATTGCAAACAATCTTGAAAGTTTAAAAGAGTCTGATTTAGTAAACTGGTACGTTTGTAACCTGTGTAAGACATAGCTTTGTAATACTGTTTATGTCCTAAGGAAGATTTGTCATTATTGCTGTAAGGTTATCATTGCTTTGTTTAGACTGTGAAATGCTTGAACAATTTTGATACATTGAATTTGTGATTGTGATTTTAAAAGTTTGGTGGAAATTACTTAATAAAGCTTGTGTACGTTTGGGAAGGTTTTATAGAAATTTAATCTGTCAAAATTATAAACTAATTGAGCATTAATAGCAAGAAGTGAAGACACGTTTTTTAAATTTTCATACAAAGTGTACTTGATTTGTAACCAAATTAAGATTTGTAAATTGAGCTTAAACGTTTATGACAAACTTGGCTTTTAATTCAAGTTTTATAAATTGAATATGAATTTAAACACAATTAACAGGTTCTCCCTTGGCCTGGATACTGCCTATTTAGTTTTTGTGTTTCAGGTTACACATCTTTCCATAAGAAAGGTTTTTGTATTGGTTAGAAATGCATTTGGCTGGGAGTAAAATAAAACCAACAGTGACTTGAACATCTAATGGGTTTATTTGTCTCACTAAATAACAAATGCAGGGGTCTGTAGTGGCTCAGCGATATTTACAAGGACCCAGGATTCTTCTTCTTTTTTTTTTTTTTTTTGAGGAAGATGAGCCCTGAGCTAACTACTGCCAATCCTCCTCTTTTGGCTGAGGAAGACTGCCCCGAGCTAACATCCATGCCCATCTTCCTCTACTCTATATGTGGGACGCCTACCACAGCATGGCTTTTGCCAAGCGGTGTCATGTCCACACCTGGGATCCGAACCGGCAAACCCCAGGCAGCTGAGAAGTGGAACGTGTGCACTCAACCGTTGTGCCACTGGGCTGGCCCCTAGGATTCTTCTCTCTTTTTGCTATACTATCCGTAGAGTGTGGCTTTTGTCCTTGTGGTCCCTATGTGGCTGCTGCATCTGAAGGCACTGTACCCAAGTTCAGGTAGGAAGAAAAAGACAAGGGACAAAGGGTAAAGGACAACAACCTTCTTATGAGACTTTGCGGTTTTTTTACTCAGGAAAGATCATTTTCCCCTGGGAATTTTGCCTACTTCCTAATCGGCCAGAAACATGTCACAAGGCCATTTGAGCTGCAAGGAAGTGTTTGCTCTATGGAGAGGCAGGCAAAGGAGAAGAGAGTTGGGATGGTGCTGGATGAAATAACATCTCTCATGTCTAAGACTGGGTTAGATGCCCCTTTCATGTGCCCCACAGCATCCTATAAATGAGAAGACCAACTCGAATACCTTGGAATACTATAACCAGTGTAGATTTGAAATGTATTAGTGGAGAGGAAAATGCAGAGTGTATTCTGCCTAATTCATTTTATCAACCTATATGCTGCCTATATACATTAATAAAAGTAACTGGATTGGAAACTCCTTAGAGCAGTATACTGCATGCACCATGGTTGCCCTGCATCTTTACTTGAGAAGCTTGCTACTCAAAGTGTGGTCCTGGATGAGAATCATCAACATCAGTGAGGAGCTTGTTAGAAATGCAGAATGTCAGGCCCCTCTCAGATCTACGAAGCAAAATTTGCATTGTAAGAAGATCTCAAATGATTTGTGTGGACATTAACATTCAAAAAGTACTGCTTTCGGGGATCCAGCTGTGCCACCTGGCCCTCTGGACTTCACGGTTACATGAACCAATACATTTCTTTTGTGCTTAAACTTGTTTCTGCCACTTGCAGTTGAAAGAGTCCTGACTGATTCAGACAGTGACGATGTATTATTAGGTAGTTTATTCTCTACAGTGACTCATACATTTTTGTTGAATTGAATTTATAATGGAATCAATCACCCAAGCATAGGCAATCAATCACCAAAACAAATACATCAAGAAATAGTAAATGGATTTCAACTAACTCTGGTCAACTGTGGCTTCCTGGACACTCCCATTGTGTTGAGAAGGACTCGAGATTAGCCTTAGGTCTCAACAGAAAAGAGTATGCTTAGTGATGACTGCTAGTCATAAGCTATGAGCGTGTGGTGACACTGATGCCACCCTCTTATCTCAGAGGCAGATTCACATTTTATAGGGTAGTTAGAGGTGGTGGTGATAGTCAAGTCAGCTTCAATATTGCTCCTCATTCATTGCTTCAACAATTATCTTTTAGGATTTACTATGTCTCAAGCACTGTAGCAGGTCCAGGGATAAAGTGGTACGAGATATATATGGTCCCTGCCCAGCCAGAATTTATAATCAAGAGCAAGAGACAGACATTATATAAACAATCATGCAAAGAATTATTTGATTATGCTTGTGATAAGAGTTATGAAGGGAAAGTACAAAAAGTTACAAGACATGAAACAGGACACCAATCAAGTCTAAGGGGCAGGTTGGCTTCCCTGAACAAGAAGCTTTTCAGCTGAATCTTGAAGGATGGGTAGGAGTTAGCTTGGAGAAGAGGCAGTATAAATTGTCCTGGACAAAGTACGCTTGTCCTTTGACAACATCCTTGAAAACATAATCTGGAACAAAAGAGGTCAGTGCTTCTGTCTGCAAGATGTACAGGAATATGAGAGACCCATGGGGAATTATCTGTCAACACTAGATTGAAAGCTATTGATAAACTGCTATGTTCAAAACACTAGAGACTATATAAGAAGGCTGAAATATATCTGACTGGACACTCAAGAAATGTTAATTGCATGAACGAATGATTTGGATGGGTGGGAAATTGCTGGGCCACATAGCTATGCATATTTATGTGGTAGATAGGTCATCTCTCAGTTCTGTTTTCTTACTGAGCAAGCTAATGTTCTCGATTTCAGAAGTAAGCTTTGGAATCAATGATTAAATTGATTTTCTGGTTGGAAATGGGCCTCATGTGAATCTGGTTAGCGAGCTTTTCCTGAGGACCTTATAATCCCTAGACAATAGTTCTAAGGAGGCTGTGCTCTGACTCCTGCCTCATTTTCCAGCCTGGTCATTCTCACTGTCTTATGTGTACCCTCCACTCCAGCCACATTAGTCCTCTTGCACTTCCTCAAACGCCAAACTCCTTCATAAGGCAGTCTTTCTGCAAGTTGAGATTTCTTTTGTTTTCACTTTTTTTTTTTTTTGAGGAAGATTAGCCCTGAGCTAACTGCTGCCAATCCTCCTCTTTTTGCTGAGGAAGACTGGCCCTGAGCTAACATCCGTGCCCATCTTCCTCTACTTTATATGTGGGATGCCTACCACAGCATGGCTTGCCAAGCGGTGCCATGTCTGCACCCGGGATCTGAACCAGCGAACCCCGGGCCACCAAGAAGCAGAATGTGCACTTAAGTGCTGAGCTACTGAGCCGGACCCCAAGTTGAGATTTCTGAGTTGGGGGTTCCTTAGCTATAACACAAACCCACTTTGTGCTCAACAATCACTTGGGCTGCTCCAGGTGACACTTGTCGGGGAGGGGAGGCAAGGGAAACCAGTATGAAGATGAAGCTCACGTTTTTTGCTGTGCTGTAAGGAACAAAAACCTTGTCTCTGACCCATGAGTTTTGCGTCTTCTGCCAGCATCTATGAAACTGTGGCAACTTGTCTGCTTGCAAGTAGTGTGAATTCTCAGACCCTTCGCAGTTCTTGACATATAGTAAGGGAGACCTATATGTGAATAGATAAGTTGCAGTATGAGAGGGCAGGTGTTCATGTGGAACTGGGAATATCAATACCAGTTTGTCTTGATGGTAGTGGCAAGAGGTCTGGAGAATAGAGTCTGGTAGGAAGAATAGGACTTTCACTTGTAGAGAAGAGTAAAGATATTCTCAATAGAGGGACAGTGTACACAAAGGCGAAGCGTCTTTAAAGGACCTAATTTGTCTAGAAATAGTAAGAAGTTTCATGTAGTAACAGGATAGATTGGGTGGGTAGCAGGAGATAACATTAGAAAGTGACAAATAAAAATGGCAAGTAATAGGATATATTGGGGTATATGAGGAAGCCATTTTGTGTAAACCTAATTCGGCCTGACCTTGTCTTTCCAAAAGCGCCTGACAGAGGCCGTTGAGCATGCGTTGTATATCTGCTTTAGATATTCCCTATGGCAGGAGCAAAGGCCCTTGAGATAAAGGTGCAACTTCCCTCCCCCTCCCAACGTTGGCATTTCTTTAAGGATTAAGCATCTTTCCTTAGGCTAGAAACTGATTGCTGTGCTCACCTGTGACCACCCAGCTCAAGACAATAGACTTGCCTCCTGCTGCGCCCTCCGAGAGAGCAGACCCACTACCTGCTGTGTCCATCAAGTGCTGTGCTGACAGGGCAATCTTGTGGCTATTGTGGGAGGGACATTTCAATCATATGTGAAACGTCCTGAATGGGGGTATATAACCACTCTGCACACCTCACTTCTTTGGTGCCCTTTCTTCCTTCGGGATGAAAGTCCCCGGCCCATGGTCCTCAGATTTCAGCTCAGAATAAACTCACCCCAATTTTCATTTATAGATTGGTTATGGATTATTTTCATCGACAAAAGTATCAGCCCATTAAAGGAGGGCATGTCCAAAACTATCAAATATTACTGTAATTGCACTGTTTTCTGACCTTATTCTTGGAACCAAATTAACACTCTCAGAAGTAAATATGCATCTTGAAGCAGACTTGACTGCTCTGGACTAGTTTCCAATTTAGGGAGTTTTCTAATAAAGGGGACTATTTAAATGTATAAATATCCTTACTTTTTTTAACCTCATAAGACAAATTAAACAAATAAATAATGGATTTTGGATCACAAAATAATGGATTTTTGTTTGTAGTTCTCTTCTTAAAACATAAAACTTGTTCATAATGTATAAACTTCTAATATACTTCAAAATATTTGAAATATATTTATTCTAAGATCAAATGCTGTAGATTAAATTGTTTTCTTTGCAAATATCAATTGTCACCTTTATGTTTTATATATTCTTTCCCAGCACAGATAGGTAAAGCCTGTTCATAGATTTGTAACATGTGGAATCTAGAAGTAAATTTAGGACACTTCTACTCTAGTATTCTTCTGCAAGCTGGACTTAAGTGTCCTACCACTAAAGGTGAAAAATAATTTTGTCTTAATTAATAAAAAGCCTTAGGCTAGTAGACATAATATTGCAATTTTCCACTTTTTTCTCAAAGTTTTTACACAATTTGTGCTTTCTATTTTTTAAAATAGAATCTATATAAGATAGCATCTGATTTACAATAAAATTATACGTTAACTGTTAAAATTGCCAAAATAATCATTTTATGGTATTTCTTTAGGAGTGTCGACTTTCACGTGCTGTTTCTGTTATGCATGTTTAAGGTCTCCAATCCCTTACTTTCATTGATGAGCAACCCAAGGCTCCTTGGAAGGTTATGAGACTTGTGCAGAAGGAAGACTAGAAACTCCATGTTCTGAATCCGTTTCCTGCTTTCCCAATACCCCGAAGCCCTATTCTCCTGTTTCCTCTTCCTCTTTCTTCTCACTACTAGGTACCCACCCACAGATATAGGCATTGTCCTTTCTCTTGTTCTTTTCTAGAGTTAATTGGTCTGAAATGACTGGGAAGAAGGGAGAAAAACTTAAATGAGAAAGCATATGGGTGAGAACCATGATGACATCAAGAGAAAACAAAGAGATGTAAAGAAAGAGGATGAGAGAGCTTGTTGGGGGTGACGGAACTCTTCTGAATCCTGATTGTGCTGGTGACGACACAGATCTATGTATGTGTTAGAACTGATAGACTCATACACTCCTCCTCCAGTGAATTTTACTGTTTGATAATTTAAAACAAAAACAGATAATCAAGTGTTATCAGTGCAAGGAGGTCATGCCTCCAGTCTTTCCTACCTTCCTAAACAGTCATGGGGAAATGTGACCAGGAACTAAGCTACAAGTGAGTAACTTGTTACAAATAGTACAGATTAGGGGCCAGCCCGTGGTGTAGCAGTTAAGTTTGCATGTTTTGCTTTGGCACCCAGGGTTCTCTGGTTTGGATCCTGGGTGCAGACCTGCATACCGCTTGTCAAGCCATGCTGTGGCAGGCATCCTACATATACAGTAGAGGAAGATGGGCAAGGATGTTAGCTCAGGGCCAGTCTTCCTCAGCAAAAAGAGGAAGACTCGTGGCAGATGTTAGCTCAGGGCTAATTTCCCTCAAAAAAAATGGTATAGGTTAAAAGACTCATCAAATTTACACATATGCTGATTTCTAAGACTATGTATTGTGAATGTTTCACTTTGCTTTCTCTCTCTTTTTTCACTAGAAAAGACATCTTTCTGAAAGCAAGAGGTTGGTAACTAATTTTTTTAGGTTAGTGTGATAACATGACTCTTCTGTTTTACAGCATGCTTTATTAAATATTAAACTATTGTACAATTCTTAGTATATTAGGTCTTATTTGTTTTCCCACAAAGCTCTAGCTGAGTAAACCATAAGGTAAATAAGGGTCTTCTTTTTTTGTCTTACTTGACTCAAGTATTCTAATTTATTGGAAAAGGCATTGATACCCAGCTAAGGCTCTTAACCTTTCCATACCTAAATATGCTATTTTAGAAATCTGTTTGCATAGTCTTGTGTAGTTCTTATTTCCAACATTGAAGGCGAGCATACTTCAGCGCTTAGAACCCACTTGGTCCAAGCTAATATTATTATTTTTTCACTCATGACTATTTATTATAATCTGTTGGCAGCACACAGATAGATATCAATTAAACCGGAACCATGTCTACATAGAAGTGGGCAATGATACGTAGCCATTCCATGGGGAAATGTGAGCACTTCATCATCATCATGATCTTTTAGAGTCTTTTCTTTTTTTTTAAATTCACTTTTTAAAGATTTTTTATTTTATTCCTTTTTCTCCCCAAAGCCCCCCAGTACATAGTTGTATATTCTTCGTTGTGGGTCCTTCTAGTTGTGGCATGTGGGACGCCGCCTCAGTGTGGTTTGATGAGCAGTGCCATGTCCGCACCCAGGATTCGAACCAACGAAACACTGGGCCGCCTGCAGTGGAGCATGCGAACTTAACCACTCGGCCACGGGGCCAGCCCCCCTCTTTTAGAGTCTTGATCCTCTGCTTGTGCCACTCGATTTCTTTCTGCAGATGCTCAACCTCCTTTATAGAATGCTTTATAAAATGAGTAATCTCGTCTTCATGGTGTTTCTTCACGGTGTTTCTTCAAGGCTGCCAGTTGTTCTCTAGTCCGTGTTGGGAAGTATCATGCCTCTTGAGTCTGCCCTCTTTCCGGAGGCCCCTTTGGCCTCAAAGAATGAGCCTGCTTGGGAGTCGTGATCACACATGCACACACACATCTATCTACCAATTAGTCTCTCTTGCATTTTGTATGGATCTTTTATCCATGTGTCATTTTGTAATATCCTGGTAATATTGGTCATTTAGAAAATATTGGTTTATCGTGTCATGTAGGTCTTCTGTATGTTGACATATCTCAACATACAGTATCAAAAAGTCACATTCATTAATAGCACTACAGTCTCATCAGAAAGGTCTTCAAGCTATCAAGGTTATGGTGGTGAACACAAGTTTTCCAAATTTCACTTGAAAGCTAAACTTTATCATTGAAAACAGTCAGCTGTTTTGCTTGAAGCGTTAGGCTCACTTTATTCATTTTGGAGAAATATTTGCCAATTACCAAGTCAGAGTAGCATTAGTTTGTCTGTCGTTCTTTCAAGGAAAAATGGTGTTCCTTGAAAAAAGCAGCTAGTTCAGCTCACAGCTCAGCTATACAAACGCTTTTCTTCAAGACAACCATCCTACTTTGGTATGCAGCCTAAGTGTATACTTCCCATTTCTTCACACAGACTATTAGTAAGGCGTGCACTCATGGTTGAAATTTATATAATTAACACTATTTACTGCTTCATCAGGATATTCCTAAGTCAATTTTCTAAAAAAACGGGAGTGTGTGGCAGCAAACAATACTGCGATCCATTGGCCACTGGGGCAGTTTTGCGCCACCCTCTTGTTGCCTGCTAAGGCAATGTCAGCAGCACTACTATTGCTTTCCACCACAAGCACAAATGGAACCCAATAAAAAAGACAACACGTTGTATTGTTATGAAGATTGTTTTTAACCTTGGGATCCCTGAAAAGGTCTTGGAGATTTCTAGACATGCGGGGACCACACTTTGAGAATTGCTGGATTAAAAGATGGGGAATATGTGAGAAAAAAAAAGATCATAATGGAAACAAACCATTGAACTGAATTTAGCATATAATAACTCTATTAAAATAAAGCATATAGACTTCAAGTGCCATGAGAAGCAGATAACAGGAGAAAGACTGGTGGAATTTGTCACGTCAGGAGACAGGATTTTAAGTGGGCCTTGAAGGATTGGGACAAATAGCGTGAAGGAGGAGGGTTGGAAGGCAAAATTTTGCTCAAAACCTACAAATGAACAATTCTCCGACCACTGAGATCTTGTGGATATGAAAGACAAATAAGGAATAAAATCAGGCTTTTGTTCCCTTGCGATCCCGTGTATATGAGGAGGTGATGGGTAAATCTACATTTTTGTCAACGTGACCGTTTGAAACTGAAAGGGAGGAAAACCCGTTAGACTGATGTGATGGTGCTGGCGGTGGGAGGGAGTTGGTGGAGCTGGTGCTGGGGAATTAGAGGGCAAGACTGAAGAGAATTCCTTTATTGGAAATACATTTATGTCTCAGAACTTGTCTATAGATTAAAAACCCAGAAGGAAAGAAGTCTATCAGAAGGAAAAGCAGTTTGGCTGGTATCTTTTTGATCATTTGAAAAGCCCATGGAAGTGTGTGGCAAGGAGACCGTGTGCCCCAGAATATTCACATAGGTCTGAAACAGCTCAAAGGAAAACCCTTTTGTTGAAAACACCTTTCCGACACCTTGTTCCTAGGAGCCCCCAGACTCGGCGGGCGCCCCGGCTCGCCGGTTCACAATGCGCCCCGCACGGCGGCCCTCGGGACGGATTTCCGCGGCCGTTCGCGATCGCACTAAGCCGGGCTCCCTGCGCTTGCCGTACGCGGACTCTACCACTGCTCCGCGGAGCTGGGGGCCGCGGAAGGGAGCTCGGAGCGGGTGCGGCGGCGCCGTGGCCAGCCCGTGGCCCGCACTGGCGCGGCCCAGCCGGGAGCGGCGGCGGCCTCGCACTTCGCGGCGCTGCCCGCGGCGGCAGGTGAGTCGGCGCGGAGCCGACTGGGCCCCCCCGCGCTCCGGGCCCGATGGCCGTGGCCGGCGGGGAGGCGGCCTCGGCCCACAGTAATGGCAGCGCTGTGAGCAAAGGACGCCAGCTGACAGCCGCCGCCGCCGCCGCCGCCGCCCACCCTCCTCGCCGGGGCCTCGTCCTCCACGCCTTCGGGCCGCCCCCTCCCCTGTCCCCTGCCCCTTGTCCCGCTTCTGCAGCAGGTAACCCCGCCGAGGGTCGGGGGCCGGGCTGCGGGCGCCGGGAAACTTCCCTTCCCGGCTCCTGGGTGGCGGGCACGGGGCGGAGGAAAGGAGTTGGGGGCGAGCGGGGGGAGGGCGAGGGGTGGAGGGGGCGGCCGGGAAGACGGTGTCGTGCGAGTGAGCCCGGCTTCCCGGAGCGCTGGCTCCGAAGCCCGGACGCCCCCTGGACGGATCCCGGGCCTCCCAGCCCGGCCTTGGCCGCCCCTCCTTCGGCCCCATTTTCCTCCGAACGAGGGAGGCGAGAGTGCGTGCACTCCTCTGCTTATTTACGGGCTCACATGGATCCACAACTCTGTGTGTTTGCGGGTGGGGGCCATCAGTCTCGTACGTCCTTCCCACGAGTATTTTCACTTTTGTTTCCGCAGACAGCGAAGATTGATAGCCAAGGGGAGGGGTATCCTAAGGGCATGCTAGATCCATCTCTACCTTAAGGGTCTGTGAAATAAGAGCCTCAGGCTCTCTTTAGAGGACTTAGTTACACACTGGGGAGTCTGGACCAGCCCCTACCACCCCACGAATGCGTGATGTAAATAAAACATCTGTGAATTGCAGGCTGTTGCTATTGCTAAGTCTTCTTTCCCCCCGGATCACTATTATCAGTAGAAGGGCAGTATCTTGGAAGTTTACATTTTGAAGATAATGAGATATCAATTGTTAACATTCGCTGTAGACTCTAATTTTACGGTATAAAAATCTTTGAACTAGACTTGTCCCAGACCTACATTCATAGTAAAATGTGGAAAATAATCACTTCGTTCTGATTGACTACTGACTATGCAATAGACATTTAAAAACATTCAAAAGACTGTTCCCGCCTCTTTAAAATATCACATTCCTTTCCAAGACAGACAATTGAACAAATTGCTTATACTTTGCCTCTTTTGCCCAAATACAGTGTTTGGAAGACCCTTCCAAAAGAGTCACAGGTGAAATGACAGATGTGTCCAGTGTTTTGAGATACTCCTTTTTTTTCAGATGCTGTTTATAAGTTGGGGGAACATTTCTACAGTGTGTGTGCACATAGTGTGTGAAAAATTCCTTATCTGTGTGTTTGAATGTTCACATGCGTCTTGAATACTCTTACTTCACTCTCTGCCCTGTGATGATTTTTGGTGTTTTATAAATATGGAGATAGTTTATCCATGTCTTTTACCCTCACCTGTCTGTCACTAAATTAAATTGTGAGTCTTCTTTAAAGTCAGTTTTGCCTTATCTATCGGTTGAATATTTATTAAGCACCTGGCTCCTAGGCCAAGCATCGTTGCACGCATTTAGGGATACAGCGGTATACAAGACGCATGAAATTTCTGCCCCCCCTGGAGCTTTGATTCTGGTGGGGGAGGGAGAGACAACAGTAAATAGGAAATAAACCTGTCTTCAGAGAATCATAAGTGCTGTGAAGGAACTCAAATAGGGAGTTATGGTAGAGAGTGGGAGAAGACTACTTAAGATGCTGTGGTCAGGAAAGACCTGCCTGAGGTGACCTTTGACCTGATATCTGAAAAGTGAGGAGGACTTAGCCTTCTTTCTGAAGGCTGACAGAGGACTGTTCCTGTCTGAGGGAATAGCAGATGGATCTGCCCAGAGTTGGTATCAAGCTTGGATTTAGCAAATGGAGAGGAGCTCGTGAAGTTGCACCCTGGTGAGAGCTAAGGGGGTAGGTTGTAGCCAGGGGCCAGATCACGTGAGGTCTGCTGTCCAAAGGAGTTTGACTTGTATTTATTTATTTTCTTTAAAGGTTGGCACCTGAGCTGACAACTGTTGCCAATCTTTTTTTTTTCCCCCTTTCTTCTGCCCGAAGTCCCCTCAGTACATAGTTGTATATTCTAGCTGTGAGTGCCTCTGGTTGTGCTCTATGGGTCGCTGCCTCAGCACGGCCTGATGAGCAGTGTCATGTCTGTTCCCGGGATCCGAACCAGCAAAGCCCTGGGCCGCCTCAGTGGAGTGCTCTAACTTAACCACTTGGCCACGGGGCTGGCCTCTGACTTTTATTCTTGAAGTACATGGAAAAGCTATTGGAGTTTTTGTAAAGCTGGGAGTGATATGGTGTGACTTCCAATCTGACTGTGGGGGAGATTGGATAAGAGGAGAAAAGAAGCAGAAAGACCAGTGAGAAGGCTGTGGCTGATTGAGTAGAGTAGTGACTGGAATCAGTAAAACAGATTTTGAGATATGTTTGGAGTTAAAGGTATTTATTGAACTTGTGATTTGGATGAGGGTGCAGTTGGTTGGGACGGGGTGACTCCTGGGGTTTGGGCTTCAACTGGAGGATGGCGATGCCATGTGTTGAGATGGGGAAGAAGTGAGGGAAGCGAGTTGTTATATGGGGATGGGATTGGATTGGACATGTTAAGTAGGACCTATTAGATGCCCAGGTGGAGGTGAGAAGTGGGCAATTAGATATGCAAGTCTGGAATTTAGGGGAGAGGTTAAGGAGTCACTCATTCATTCAACAAGCATTTTTCAAGCACCAACCATGGACCAGGCAGTGGGGATATAGTGGTGAAAAAAATAGACAGTCTTTGCCTTCATGGGACTTAAATTCTAGTGAGAAGAGAAAGATAGAGATGGGGAGTCTTCGTTTGTCTATTGGTTGATTATAATTATATTTTGAATAAAAATTACATTCACATGATTCAAAATTTAAAGTGTTTGATGGGCTATAGAATGAAAATCTCCCGTTTCTTGCCCGCCGTTACCCAGTTTTCGTTGGAGCCAGTCAGTGTTAGAAGTTTCTTACGTATCCTTCCAAAGATATGTTTTGTGCACACATCAGCAAATATGTATATATTCTCCCCACTCTGCAAAAGTGATAGCATAGCTGACTTGCTTTGACACCTTGTGTTTTTTAGAGTATTAAAGAGTATTTAAAAGTTAGGAACCAGCGTAGATCACCTAAAGAAAGAATGTAGAAAGATGAGGAGAAAACCCTGGGCTCTGCAGCCTGTTCTGACTTGCTCCTTCCCCTCTTTGAGTTTGGGACCTGGAGATGTGGAGTTGTTAAAACAGTTGTGACTTTTCATGAGACTTTTTACGGAAGTTTGCAGTGTTTCTTTTGTGTTCCACCTTTCTTACCTGTCTGTTCTCCTTATATGCTGGAAAAGTGTTCGATCGTTATTGAAAGCAGTGGTTTCATGTCTGTACTATCAGTTGAATTCAAGTAAATTGATGACAGAATCAGCCCTTGCATCTTAACATTTTGAAGACTTTTGACTGGGTAATGTTAAACCTTGGAAAAACAAGCAGAAATTTGGAATGTTATCATGAGATTTATAACAAGTTATTCATACTTGAGATATATGACTGAATTGTCTCTCAGTAATCAGTTAATAATCAAAATATCTGTTCAGAATCATCTGGCTGTTTGCCTGGGTTTGAATCTTAACAGTAATGTGTCTATTACATTGCAGATATTAGTATAATCCTTGTTACTATCTAGAATATCTGTGTTAGCCTTTGTATTTGGAAAGGCCTGTTGGAGACACTAGAACAGTGCAATTCCTTTGATTCTTAGAAGTTTTGAAACAGTGAGTAGTGTTAAGATCATCTGCAACAACTGTTGGGGTGCAGTTGTATCTGAGTCCCCTGGAGGAGGGGAGATGGACTGTTTTCTCTAAGGTACTTTAAGCTTTATTGTTTTGAAGAATTAGAAATCCAGACATTGTGTTCTCTACTGAATTTAGAGTGCTTTCCATGTTGGTTGACGTTGTGATTTTTCACTTTGCTGTCTTTAGCCAGATGCTTTCTGTATAAATTGATCTACCTGTTTTTTTCTGAGATTGTTCTTGATTTAAGAACCATTTAGTTCAGTTTGATTTTTGTGGTCATTTTTGTTATTGTCACCTCTACTTTATTCTTTTTTTCCCTGAGATTAAAGTAAGCAGCTAGATTCTAGGTTGAGGAAATATAATCTTTGATAGAAGATATTTGAGTACTTTTTGAAGCGTTAGACACTAATTTCGACGTATGATGCTACCATGTGAAGTATGTGTACTGAGTGTGTTAAGCTTACTTAAACTCTGTAAATCTATGGGTGTTAAGATCCTGTTTGAAGATTTTAGTTATCCAAAGGATTTTCATTTATACACTTCAACATTATAAATGATGGTACTGTTATTATTTAATCATTGGATTATGACCTGATTGTGTGTGTGAGATTTTTTTCATCAGTCAGGTTGACAGTTTATTATTTTTATTTCTCTCACCAGCTGTAAGCTTCTTGAAGGCAACATGTCTAGCACCTGGTAGAAGTCTGGACTATAGTAGATAAGTATCTATTAACTCAATGACTTAGGTCTTGTTCTAATGTAGGTTATTTTTCAAATAATGAAATGTTGGATTTACCATGTATTTCTTCTTCTTCTTTTTTTTTTTGAGGAAGATTAGCCCTGAGCTAACTACTGCCAATCCTCCTCTTTTTGCTGAGGAAGACTGCCCTGAGCTAACATCCATGCCCATCTTCCTCTACTTTATATGTGGGACACTCACCACAGCATGGCTTTTGCCAGGCGGTCCCGTGTCCGCACCCGGGATCCGAACCAGTGAACCCCGGGCCACTGAGAAGCGGGACGTCCAAACTTAACCTCTGTGCCACCAGGCCGGCCCCCTACCCTGTGTATTTCTTGAATTTCTCAACTTTGTTTTAATTGAGTTGAAGGAGAGAAAGTACAGGATACTTAAAACAGTTTTTTTCTTTATTTTGAAATAATTTTAGACATACGAAGAAGTTGCAAGAATGGTACAGAGAACTCAGGTGTACTCTTCACCAAGCTCTCCGTAATGTTAACAACTTACGTAACTAAACGCGGTGATCAAAACCAAGAAATTAACATCGGAAAAATCTGTTAACTAAGCTACAGACCTTATTTGAATCTCACCAGTTTTTCTGCTAATATCCTTTTTCTGTTTCAGGATTCAATTCAGGATCAGACATTGCGTTTAGTTGTTGTGTCTCCCTAGTCTCTTCTAATCTGTGAGAGTCTTTTCTAATCTTTCATGACCTTCACCTTTGTGATGAGTGTGGTCAGTTATTTTGTAGATTGTTTTTCATTTTGGGTTCGTCTGATATTTTCTCATGATTAGATTGAGATTATGCATTTTATGCAAAAATACTGGAGAAGTGATGCTGAGTCCTGCTCAGTGAGTATTGAGTCCTACTCAGAGCATCATATCGCAAGATATAGGATGTCAGTATATCCCATTTGAGATGATGTTAACCCTCATGTGGTTAAGGTCGTGTCTGTCAAATTTCTACGCTTGAAGGTTACTGTTTTTCTCTTTGTTGTACTAGATATCTTGGGGAAGTTCTTTGAAACTGCAGATGCCCTGTTCTGCTCAAACTTTTGCCCACTTATTTCAGCATTCTTTGGTAGATCTTGCCTGTAACAGTTACAATAGTGGTGTTTGCCTGATGGTGATTTTATATTTTTCTCATTTCCTTCTACATTTATTAGTTGAGATTCTTCTTTGGGGAAGACCTGTCCCTTCTCCTTATTTATTTAGTAATTTGTTTATTATCAGTATTGTCATAGAACTTGTTTTATTCTGTGGTTTATGGTCTAATACTATTGTTTATTTTGTTGTTCAGGTTGTTCTGCTATTGCCGTCAGGTCGGCTCTTTGTCTTTTCCACATGCCCCCATCCTCATGTCTGGAGGAAAGCTCTTTCTATTTTCTGGCACCATAAGAGGTTCCAGGCTCATCTTGTATCTTCCCTACTGCAGCCCTGAAATCGATCACTTCTCCAAGGAGCTCTGGTTCCTTCTATTGGAGACTGGTATTTAGAAACCAAGATCTGGATGCTACGTGTGCTCATTGCTACTGGGGTGTCATTGCTCCCAGGCCTTCTCAGTGGACAAAGCTAGAAATATATGTATGTATACTAGTCCATGCATATGTAACATCTGTGTGTGTGTGTTAACCACAAGTTTATACTGATAATTCTGATTTCAGTCCAACACTGTAGAGTTTATGCTAGCCATTCCCCTCTAGTTATAACTGCTATTTTCTAACAGAAATGGAGCATACTTTTCTAATAGTCATAATAATCATGGAAGTGGTATGAAGTTACCAGAATAGTGAATGACATGACAAGAAAAATATCCCCAAGTAGTCCTGATCCTTAAGAAGAGTTTTAGGGGCCGGCCCCGTGACCGAGTGGTTAAGTTCGCATGCTCCACTTTGGTGGCCCAGGGTTTCACCAGTTCTGATCCTGGGCACGGACATGGCACCACTCATCAGGCCATCTTGAGGCAGCGTCCCACATGCCACAGCTAGAAGGACCCACAACTAAAGTATACAACTATGTACTGGGGGGATTTGGGAAGAAAAAGCAATTAAAAAAAAAGAATTTTAAGCTTGCTCTCAAAATATTTCTCTCTTATTTGGTAAAAGTCTGTCTCAACCAAAAATAATGACATTTTGTCTTCATAGTTCCAAGTACTGTTTTGATCTGTAAGCATCCATTTAAAGTTTTTTACAGAGCGCTTTGCACTGAGATTCAGATACTTTCTGTTGCATCAGAACTTTGTTGTCCATGTCATCTGGATTTTAAGTCCTTAGAATAGGGACAGTGCTTTTTTTCTTTTTTTGTATTTTTTAAATTGTGGTAAAATATATGTAACCTAAAATCTGCCATTTTAACCATTTTTGAATGTACGATTCACTGGCATTCATTGCACTCTTAATGTCGTCACAATCACTGCTACTATCTAGTTCTAAAACTTATTCATTACTGCAAGTAGAAACTGCAAGCATTAAGCTGTCTATCCGTAAGTGCCACCATAAAGCCATTTACTGATAATCCAAGCAAAAGATACTCTCCTTATTGGCACTATATACAAAAGTTAACTCAAACTCCCCCTCCTGCTAGTACCTAGTAACCTCTAATCTATTTTTGTCTTTATGAATTTGCCTGTAGTAGGTACCTCATATAAGTAGGATTGTACAGTATTTGTCATTGTGTGTCTGACTTATTTGACTTGGCGTACTTTCTTCAAGGTTCATCCATGTTGTAGCCTGTATCAAAACTTTATTCCTTTTTATGACTGAATAGTATTTCATTTATATACCACATTTTACTTATCCATTCTTGTGTTGATGGGCACTTGAGTTGTTTCTACCTTTTGGCTGTTTTGAATAATGCTGCAATGTACGTTGGAGCCCAAGTATGTACATCCCTGCTTTCAACTCCTTTGTGTATATACCTATGAGTGCAGTTGTTGGACTCATGATGAACTGTATTTAGCTTTTCAAGGACCAACTAAACTGTTTTCCATAGTGGTTGCACCATTTTACATTCCTGCCAGCAACACACAAGGGTTCCAATTTCTCCACATCCTTGCCAACGTTAGTTATTTTCCATTTTTTGTTTGTTTGTTTTTAGGATAGCCATCTTACTGGGTGTGGAGTGGTATCTCGTTGTGGTTTGGTTTTACATTTCCCTAATGGTTTGTGATGTTGTGCATCTTTTCATGTGCTTATTGGCCATTTGTATCTCTTTGGAGAATTGTCTGTTCAAGTCCTTTGTCCATTTTCAAATTGGGCTTTTTGTTGTTGTTGAGGTGTAGTTCTTTATATACTCTGGATATTAATCTCTTATCAGATAAATGATTTGCAAATATTTCCTCTCATTCTGTGGACTGTCTTTTCACTCTGTTGGTGGTGTCCTTTGTTGTATGAAAGTTTTTGATTTTGATGGAGACCAGTTTATCGATGTTTTCTTTTGTTGCCTGCACTTTTGGTGTCACATCCAAGAAATCGTTAGTAAATTCAATGTCAGAAAGCTTTTTGCGCGTGTTTTCTTCTAAGAGTTTTATAGTTTTAGCTCTTAAATATAAATTTTGATCCGTTTTGAGTTAATTTTTGTATATAGTGCCAATAAGGACAGTACTTTTGCTTGGCTTATCAGTAGGTGGCTTTATGTTGGCACTTATGGATAAATAGCTCCACACTTTGGCTAGCTTGGAAGTTAATTTTTAGAGGGCTAAAAAAAGAGCAGTTAGAAGATAATCTAGGATGAAGGAAATGGTATGGCACTGTGATGAAAGGGGTTACCTATTTTCCTATCTGAAACAGATAAACATTAAAACGAACCACTTGTGAGAAAAGTGGAATGAAAGAAAGCCTTTTCAATAGGTAATATGGTAATAAAGTATGAGAAGGAGTGAAGGCAACAGTAAAGTTTTAGTCTTCATTAGATTCAAACGCCTGGATGGAAAAGTAAAATTACAGAAAAGAGTAGAAAATAATGCTTCATCATCTTAGCATTGTCCAGCACACTTGAAATATATTCATAAATATTGTCTTTTATACTATTTTTATGTTGTGCAAATGGGAAGAATGAAACAGCAACTAGCCTAGGATCACATTGTCACTGACAGAGCCAATTTAGAGTGTTAGTTTCTTGGTTCACAACCTTTTCCTTTTTGAAAAGTTTTTTTTCTTTTTCTTTTTTTTATGTTTTGCCATCAGCAGAAGCTTCCTCAGCCTGCCTAAGACACTCAGAGTTTTGCGTGGGACTTGCTTTCTTCCTGTGGGCTGCACTGTCATCCATCCATTTGCTCTGGGCCAATTCTAGTTTCCACAATGGCAAATAGTAGAAAGGCAGTAGAGGCAGTGGATGAGAGCTTCCTTCAAGCCACACAGATCCCAGTTCAAATTCCAGGGTTGCTAATTAATAGCTATGTTTGTTTTACCTTAATTTTATAAATGTCAGTCTCTTCATCTTTAAAGCAGGGAGCATAATAGTTGCCGTCTTAGGGTTATTCTGAGGAATTAATGAGATAATGTATATAATGTGTTTGGCATGGTTTCTGGAATATATGCAGTTGATAAAGGCTTGCTCCTATTATTGTTATTATTATTCACAGTTCTGTAATTAGACGTTGTTATGATGATGGTAAAGAAAGGGCAGAGTACATCCTGCTCGGTGTCCCTCCCATGGGAAAATGCGTGTCATTATGTCACATTTATTTTTATAACTTGCTATGTTGGGTTGCCTTTATTCTTTACCTTAAGGGACACTTAAGTGAAAGAATGGCATTGTAAGAGGTTGTGTTGTTCATACTGAAAACTCTCTTTGGGATTTTAAACAGGAGTTGGTCAGCAAAGCTGATATGTATCGTCTTTTTTTATTCTGCCACCTCTGTGTCTTCTGTAGTAGTGCCAGGACATGGGTGGAAATTAGTGTATTTTATAGAAGTTGACGAATAGATTACTTTATCTGGCACAAAGGACCAGTTGAAAAATAGTAATAAAGTTGATAAGAATTGGAAGGTGAGGTAGGGACTCTGGACTTTATCACAGTCAGTTAACAAAACCACTGGAAACTGGTTGGAGTGAGATCTCCCTCCTCCATAAAAGTGATGTAACCCCATGACGAAAAGAAAGACAGAGACTCAGACAGAGCAAAGGAAGTTGTCACTGATCTTAGCATCTCAGCCTTATATTTGTGAGAAAAGGTTTAAATCCAGGGTTTTTAGATTATTTTATTTAGTTTAGCTCTCCGAAGAATGGGATAATAAATACTGGAAGTCATTGGCTAGTGCAGAGAGAGGGTGCTTGGAGTAACCCTTTTTAGCGTTTGAGTTGAAGACCAGGCCTAGAAAAAAGTGTGTTCTTCCTGTTTGGATTATTTGTGAAGAGGCTGATTGCTCGCAGCTTTGTCTAGCATGCATGCTGGAGTGGGCTTGCCCACTCCTGGGGACTCGGACAAATTCAGGTTCTCTGGTTCATCTGAGATACATATGAGAATATTTGTTTTTAAGGCTAGTTGATGTCTTAAATTCCTTCCCTACATTATTAAAAAAAGAAAAAAAGAAAGCAAATGAAGACATTAAACTTTAGGCTGATAAAAGCAATGTAAAAACTTGGAGTACAGTCTGTACAGACTTGTGGGAGAATCTGAAGATCACCGAGGAGAGAAGGGTCTTTAATTCTGGCCAAGTGGGCTTATTTTAGAAGCAAATGCCTTCTGTAACTTCCTTATTGTAGTGGAAATACACTCCCTACTTTCCACTTTCCCCCTCCCTTTTTTTTGAGACTTTAAGATTTTCTTCCTGCACTACACGGTTTGCCAGCTGGGACTGATGACAGACTACTGTATTTCTCTTTACTGTTTTTTCCACCAACTTCCTCCCTTTTTTTCCTCTCTAAAGCATACTATATGTATGAGAAATTCTTATCTAGGGAAGTCATATGATGAAAGTGACATTTGTGGAGTATTTGGAGCTCGGTGGGTCAAATCTTACTACAACAAATAGCACTGTACCCTGAGCCTCCAAATAACAAAGATACCTCTTGACTTTAGCTAATGGCTCACTCGTTGATACGGTAGATGAAAGCGTTTAGATGCATTCTTGGAGATTATTTTCATGTAAAATCATGGTAGCATTTTTGGTCAGTGTGCACCAGAAGCAGCTTTGGAAATGGAAAATATTGCAAAGTTAATAATGCTGTTTATTGGGTCTTAAACATTTTCCTTATTTTGTGTATTTAGAATATAACCTGCTCTGAGTCCACTGAATGTTATTTTATTTTTATTTTTGGTGAGGAAGATTGGCCCTGAGCTAACGTCTGTTGCCAATCTTCCTCTTTTTGCTTGAGGAAAACTGTCCCTGAGCTAACATCTGTTCCAGTCTTCCTCTATTTTCTATGTTGGACACCGCCACAGCATGGCTTGATGATCAGTGCTAGGTCGCACCTGGATCTGAAACTGTGAACCTGGGCTGCCAAAGTGTAATGTGCAAACTGAACCACTATGCCGCCAGGCTGGCCCCCTGAATGTCAGTTTAGAAATTATGGTATATTGACTTATCTGAAGTTAATTTAGGTCCAGTATTTTATTTATTGGTAATTTTGGAATGGCTAAATTTTTATTGCCAGTAATGATCACTTCTGAAATAAAAACTTAGCATCAGTATTTTGTTTTGTTTTGTTTTTTACTAAAAAGAGAATCACAATTTTAAATGTTTAGCCATTTGCATTTTTGATAATTATACTTTTGGAAGGCAACTGAAATGTAGTACACCAAAACATGTATCAGGAGTTAAGCTGTAGTCAAACTCATCAGTATGTTAAACATGGTATACATTTTACTAAAATAGTTTATACTTCAAATAAAATATTTAATTGTGTACCAACTTCAGTTCTTTACTTCATATGGAATGTTTTGAGATTCTCTAACTGCTTTACCTGTTGAAATGTAACGATCCAAATCATTTCTTTGTATGAAAAGTGTTGAAGGGAAGAACAGTATCACTCCAAGTTGAAATCCAGCTGACCGTGGCAAAGTTATATCTTTTTTATTTCTGCGATTACTAGTAACTTTTTTTTTTTTTAAAGATTTTAATTTTCCTTTTTCTCCCCAAAGCCCCCTGGTATATAGTTGTATATTTTTAGGTGTGGGTCCCTCCAGTTGTGGCATGTGGAACGCCGCCTCAGCATGGCCTGATGTATGGTGCCGTGTCCATGCCCAGGATCTCAACCAGCGAAATCCTCAGCTGCCGCAGCAGAGCACGCAAACTTAACCACTCGGCCACGGGGCCGGCCCCTAACTTTGTTTTTTAAAATGTCTTTTTGGGTAGGAATTTTGTCAGGCTGTGTTAACACGTCATACTTTGGGGCAGTACCATGTTGTTTTGATGGTCTCTCTCAACCTCAGAAACCTGAAACTCATTGGAAAGTTAAGATTCTCAGGAGAAAGGAAAGAAGGTTATTGATAGGTCAGCTTTCAGTTTTCTGAGGAGTGAAGTGTGTGTAGTGAGGGGAAAAACTTGAAAAGCAAGAGTGATTTTAGAACATTTCTGTTAGAAATCTAGACAGCTTATTAACTTGATTTTCCTGATTGATGCTTTATTCTCATTTTTTACCTTAGGTTAGCTAGCTCTTCTCTTAGAACTGGTAACTGATTTTAAAATCTTTGTGGTCAGAATATTAGTAAAATATTTACTCACGTTAATGGGAAAGCTGTCAGAGTGATAAATTAAAAAAGCACAGAGTTATATTTTTCCTTAAACAATAAAATATTTGATACATACTAGTGATTATAAGTTACAGTCTTTGAAGAATTTTAAGCAGAGGGTGTGATATAATCACACCTGCATCTTGAAAAGCTTAGGTTGGCCAGGGTATGTGGAATGTATCCAGGGGTCAAAAGAGGCTACGGGCAGGTCATTCAGGAGGCGGTGGCAGTGGCCGGTTAAGAGGTGGTGGTTTGGCTTAGGGTGATGTCAGTGGGAATGGGAGGAAGTGGATGGATTCGAGATGTAGTTAGAACACAGCGTTGACAGGACTTCCTGATTGGTTGCATTGATTTGTAGAGGAGAGTGGGAGAGAAATCAAGAATGATTAATGAAGTTTCCAGCTTGAGGAGCAAGGTGGATGACAGTATCATTTACTGAGATGTGGGATACTGGAAAAGGATGGACAAGTTGGTTTGAAGGGTCAGGTTTATTGAGGTTTAACTTACGCATAGTAAAATTCACCCTATGAAAGATACACAGTTGTTTGAACTTAGACACATTTATATGGTCATATAACCACCACTACAATTAAGATATAGAATATTTTACCACCCGAAAGTTTCCTATTGCTTCTTTGACAACCAGTGATCTGATGTATGTCCCTATATTTCTGCCTTCTCCAGAATGTCGTATAAATTGAATCATGCAATCAAGTAGCCTAATGAGTCTCTCTCCTTTCCCTTAGCACAACGCTTTTGAGAATCATCCGTTGTTGGACATGCATCAGTAATTTGTTCCATTTTGTTGCCGAATAGTATATCGTTGTTTGAATGCAGCACATTTTTTTTCCATTCACCAGTTGTTGGACATTTGGGTTTCCACTTTTGGGCAGTTATGAATAAAGTTGCTCTAAAAATTTGTGTTTAGGTTTTTTGTAATTATGTGTCTTCATTTCTCGTGTATAAAAACCCAGAAATGGGATTGCTGAGTTACATGGAAAGTGTATGTTTAATAAGAACTGCCTAAGTGGTTATTTCTTTTTAAATTTCCACCTGCAGCAAATGAGAGTTTCAGTTGCTCCTTGTTCTCATCAGTGCTTGATACTGTCAGATTTTTTGAGCCATTTTAATAAGTATGCAGTGGTATCTTGTTGAGGTTTTAATATCTAATGACTAATGATGTTGAGCATCTTTTTACGAGCTTATTTGCCATCAGTATTTCTGAACTGTCTGTTTGGGTCTTTTGGCCATTTGTTAATTGAGTTGTATGTTTTCTTTCTTATTGAGCTTTGAGAGTTCTTTATATAATCCTTTATATGTACGGTGTGTGTGTCCTAATTCAGATATATATTTTACAAGTATTTTCTCCTGAGCTGCAGCTTGTCTTCACATTTTCTTTTCTCTATTTTTGAGGTGTATTTAACATATAACATACTAGTTTCAGGTGTACAACATAATTATTTGATATTTTTACAGTTTATATTGCAAAATGGTCACCACAATAAGTCTAGTTAGCATCCATCACCATACATAGTTACGAAATGTTTTTCTCGTGTTGAGAACTTGTGAGATTTAGTCTCTCTTATTAACTATAGTCACCATGCTGTACATTACATCCCCATAACTTATTTTATAACTGGAAATTTGTACCTTTGGACACTCTTCACCTATTTCGCACACTACCCACCTCTGGCAACCACCAATCTGTTCTCTGTATCTATCAGTTAGGTTTTTTGTTTTGTTCCATACAAATTTTAGCATCATTTTTTTCTGTTTCTGTGGAAAATGCCATTGGAGTTTTGATAGGTATTGTATTGAATCTGTAGATTGCTTTGGGTAGTATGGACGTTTTAACAATATTAATTCTTCCAAACCATGAGCATGGAATATCTTTCCTTTTATTTGTGTCGTCTTCAGTTTTTTTCATTAATGTTGTATAGTTTGCAGTGTACAGGTCTTTGTCCTCATTGGTTAAATTTATTTCTAGGTATCTTATTCTTTTTGATACAGTTAGAAATGGAATTGTTCTCCTAGTTTCTTTTTCTGATAGTTCGTTATTAACGGATAGAAATGTAATAGATTTCTGTATATTGATTTTGTATCCTGCAACTTTATTGAATTCATTTATTAGTTTTAACAGATTTTTGGTGGGGTCTTTGGTGTTTTCTCTCTCTCTAATATCCTGTCATCTGCAAATAGTGATGGTTTTACTTCTTCCTTTCCAATTTGGATGCCTTTTATTGCTTCTTTTTTCCCTAAATGCTCTGGCTAGGACTTCCAATATTATGTTGAATAAAAGTGGCAGGAGAAGTGTTCTTGTCTTATTCCTAATCTTTGAGGAAAAGCTTTCATTGTTTCATCCTTGAGTATGATATTAGCTGTGGACTTGTCATATGTGGCCTTTATTATGTGGGGTACATTTCCTCTATACCCAATTTGTTGAGAGTCTTTATCATAAATGGATGTTGAATTTTGTCAAATGCGTTTTCTGCACCTATTGAGATGATCATATGATTTTAATCCTTCATTTTGTTAATGTGTATCGCATTGATTGATTTGTGGATGTTGAACCATCCCTGCATCCCTGGAATAAATCCCCCTTGATCCTGGTGTATGATCCTTTTAATGTATTGTTGAATTCAGTTTGCTAATATTTTATTGAAGATTTTTTTGCATCTGAGTTCATTGGGATGTTGACCTGTAATTTTCTTTTCTTGTAGCATCCTTGTTTCATTTTGGTATCAGAGTAATGCTGGCCTTGTAAAATGAGTTTAGGAGCATTCCCTCCTCCTCTGTTTTTTGAAAGAGTTTGAGAAGGATTGGTGTTATTTTTTGGATCTTTGGCAAAATTTACCAGTGAAGCTGTCTGGTCCTGGACTTTTGTTTTTTGGGAGGTTTTTGTTTACTGATTTGATCTCCTAACCATTAATCGGTCTGTTCAGATTTTCTGTTTCTTCTTGATTCAGTTTTGATGGATTGTATGTTTCTAGGAATTTAACCATTTGTTCTAGGTTGTCAAATTTGCTGGTATATAATTGTTTATAGTAGTCTCTTATGATCCTTTGTATTTCTGTGGTATCAGTTGTAACGTCTCCTCTTTCATTTCTGATTTTATTTGAGTCCTCTCTTTTTCTTGTTGAGTCTAGTGAAAGCTTTGTCATTTTGTTTATCTTTGCAAAGAAACAGCTCTTCATCTCATTAATCTTTTCTATTCTCTTTCTAGTCTCTATTTCATTTATTTCTTCTCTGATCTTTGTTATTTCCTTCTTCCTATTAAATTTGGGCTTTGTTTGTTCTTTTTGTAGTTCCCTGAGGTATAATGTTGGGGTGTTTGTTTGAGATACCTTTTTTTTGTTTTTCATTGTAGGCATTTATTTCTATGAACCTCCCTCTTGGAACTGCTTTTGCTGTATCCCGTAAGTCTTGATATGTTGCATTTCCATTTTCATTTGTCTCAAGGTATTTTTTTATTTCTCTTTGATTTCTTCTTTGATCATTGGTTGTTCAGTAGCATGTTGTTTAATCTCCACATATTTGTGAATTTTCCAGTTTTCTTCTTGTAATTGATTTCTAGTTTCATACTATTGTAGTTGGAAAAGATGCTTGATATGATTTCAGTTTTCTTAAATTTATTAAAACTTGTGGCCTGTCATATGATCTGTCTTGGAGAATGTTCCATGTGCACTTGAGAAGAATGTGTGTTCTCTTGCTTTTGGATGGAGTGTTTTGTAAACATCTGGTATGTCCATCTGGTCTAACATGTCATTTAAGGCCAGTGTTTACTTATTGATTTTCTGTCTGGATGATCTGTCCGTGGGGTATTAAAGTCTGCTACTGTTATTGTATTGCTGTCTATTTCTCCCTTTAGTTCTATTTGCTTTTATGTATTTAGGTGCTCCTATGGTGGGTGCACAGATATTTACAAATATGATATCCTCTTGTGGGATTGATCCTTTTATCATTATGTAATGCTTTTTTTTATCTTTTATTACAGTCTTTGTTTTAAAGCTTATTTTGTCTGATATAAGTATAGCTAACCCAGCTTTTTTTTAGTTTCCATTTGCATAGAATATCCTTTTGTATCCTTTTACTTTCAGTCTGTCTGTGTCCTTACATATGAGATGAATCTCTTATTGGCAGCATATAGATGATCTTGTTTTTTTATCCATTCAACCACTCCATGTCTTTTGATTGGAGAATTTAGTCCATTTACATTTAAAGTAATTATTGATAGATATGTGCTTATTGACATTTTGTTAATTGTTCTCTGGCTGTTTTATAGTTCCTCTGTGTTCATTTCTTCTCTTGCTCTCTTCCTTCGTGGTTTGAAGATTTTCTTTAGTGGTATGCTTAGATTCCTTTCTCTTTATCTTTTGTGTATCTACTATAGGATTTTGCTTTGCACTTACCATGAGGCTTATATATAACAACTTATAACATTGTGTTTTAGGTTGATAAGAACTTAAGTTTGAACACATTCTGAAGCTCTACATATTTACTCCCATGTTTTATGTTTTTGATGTCACAATTTACATCTTTTTGTCTTGTGTATCCCCTCATTATTATATAGTTGTTTTTACTATTTTTTTCTTTTAATCTTCACACTAATGTTGTGTGATTAATTCACTATTTGTACTATATTTATCATTTTATTATTAGTGTTATTCAAAGACCAGAAGTTTTTAATTTTGATGAAGTCCAGTTTTTTATCAATTTTTTTCCTTATGGTTCAGGTGTTTTGTATGCTAGTGAGGAAATCTTTGCTTAGTTTTTAATGTAACCTTCCTAAATTATTCTCATATTCTCCACCAGAGCTGCCAGTTCCTTTCAATAGCTAAACATATCAAGCATTGAGGAGTTGGGAGGGGTGCGGTAAGAGTGGTTTAGGTGAAATATGATCCAGGGGCCAAATCCTTCCTTAGCCTTGTTTTTTCTAAGTAAAGTTTTATTTTATAGGAACACAATCATACCTATTCATTTACTTATTATCTCTGGCTGCTTTTGTGCTACAGCAGCAGAATTGAGTAGTTACAGAGACTGAATGGCTCTCAAAGCCTAAAATATTTACCATCCAGTCCTTTATAGGAAGTGTTTGTTGACCCCTGAGACAACGTATTCGTTCCTCCCCCAGCCCGCGTCCCCTTTTCTTGGAGATAACTCTCCTGGAG
Organism: Equus quagga; assembly: GCF_021613505.1. Classification (NCBI taxonomy): domain Eukaryota; kingdom Metazoa; phylum Chordata; class Mammalia; order Perissodactyla; family Equidae; genus Equus; species Equus quagga. Next base: position 1,891,265 of record NC_060278.1, read on the forward strand.
CCCTTTCTCCTTGTGTGTCTGCACAGGGTTTTTTTTTTTTTTTAAAGATTTTATTTTTCCTTTTTCTCCCAAAGCCCCCTGGTACATAGTTGTGTATTTTTAGTTGGGGATCCTTCTAGTTGTGGCATGTGGGATGTCGCCTCAGCATGGCTTGATGAGCAGTGCCATGTCCGCCCCCAGAATTCGAACTGACGGAGCCCTGGGCCGCCAAAGCAGAGCATGCAATCTTAACCACTTGGCCACGGGCCCAGCCCCTGCACAGGTTTTTAAAATCTGCAGAGCTGCTGTTCTGAAAAATTCCTTTTCCTCTCTCCTGGATTAGATCTCTCTGTTTCTGGGATCCTAGGTCTTTCTTGGTTTGTTCCATTCCTTCTTGATATAGGACATCTTCTAGTAGATTCCTGAGTAAAAAGGCTATATGGGAAATAAATTATATGATACCACTCTTCATAGAGAATTCTAGGTGATTGGTCATTTTCCTTGAGAATTTTGAAGGCATTGCTTTATATTACCTTCCAGCTTCCAGTGTTGCTATTGATAAATCTGAAGATTTTTCAATTTATAGTCTGTTGTGACCTGTTTTTCTTTTCTGGAAGTTTTTGGAATCTTTTCTTTATTCCCAGTGTTTTGATAAGTCAAAAAGAGGTGTCTTTTTATTTATTTTTGAAATCAAATATTCTGGGTATTGACTAGGTCCTTTTTATTGGAGAACTTATGTTCTTCGGTTCTGGGATTTTGTTTTCTTTGATAAATTACCTCTCATTCTAATTTTCTAGAATGCATATTAATTGAATGTTAGATCTCTTAAATTAATACTATTTTTTTTCTTTTTTAAGCTTTCTGATTTTCTTTATGTCCATTCCTCCCATATTTATGAAACTATTAATGATGATGATGGTGAGGATATTTTTTTACACTTTTACTGTGGAAAATTGCAAACATATACCAAAAATGGATAGTATAATAAACTCTCATGTGCTTTTCACTCATTCTCAACAATTATCAATTCAGAAGTAAGCTGTTTAATTTTAAAGCAAATGTCAGATAGCATTTCATTACATCCATAAATATTTTGGAATGTGTCTCTAACAGATAGGGACTCTCATTTTTAGAATCTCTCATTTTATAATTATTATAGAAATTATAAAAATTAATTATTTAAGGTTATCAAATATCACATAAGTGTTCAAATTTCCAGGGGTATCATAAATATCATTTGTAAAAAGAGCTTATATCTAGATCCAAATAAGGTCAATCACACTGTGGTAGATTAATGTGCCTTTTTAGTCTATTTTAGTTCAATTCCTGCTCTGTATCTCTCTCTTCCTCTCTCTTTTTCTCCTCTATCTCTCTTATATGTGTGCATAGTTTATTAAAGAAATCTGATTATCCAGTAGTTTTCTACAGTCTGGACTTCTCTGGTTTGCAGAATGAGGGTTAGTACTACTTGTATATATAGTATGTATAATGTGGAAGGCATACAGAAGACATTTAATAAATGTCAGTTAAAGATAATATTGCAATTTCCTTCTGTTATCAATAAGTATTTATAGCAATTGTAACTTAAATTGTGTTATCAAAACCTTTAGAAGAAATCTTTGTTAATGTCAGTGTAAAAATACCTTACTAATCCATTTTAAAAAACCATTTAACTTAAAATTATTGATATTAAAGTAGGTACTTTAGTTTTGGAGAACTCATCACATATCATATCTAACATAGTAGAATGAATTCAGATACAGCCAAACAATGAAATGCTGTTAAGATTGAACAAATCCTTATGTGTTAATATGGAATGCTTTCCCAAATACACTGTTAAATGAATGTAGTGTTAAGTTAGTAATATAATACCATTTATGTGAAACAGATGAAAAAAGACCCTACCTGTAAGTCATTTATATAAAAAGAGGGAATAACAAGCCATATATATGTGTGGAATACCCCCAGACACACATAATGCCTGTTGCCTCTGGTGATGGGAGCTGGTGCCTAGAGCATGGGAGTGAGAGGGAGACTGAGATGTCAGAATTTGCAGCCATGTAAATGTGCCTGTTCTCCCCTCTTCTCCACATTAAATTGCTTTAAAACTTTTAATGGGATTATTTCACTTTTTAAATGTGTGACAGCTTTGTTGAGATGTACTTCACATGCCATTCAGTGTGCCCTCTTGAAGTGTACAAGTCACGGGTCTTTAGTACATTCACAGGGTTGCGCAACCTTCATGACAATCAATTTAGTACATTTTCATCTCCTAATTAGCAGTCACTTCCCATTTCCCCCCAAGTCCCCTAGCCCTAAGAACCACTAAAATACTCTGTCTCTACAGATTTGCCTATTCTGGATATTTCATGTAAATGGAATTATACAATATGTGGTCTTTTGTGACCAACTTCATATGCTTAGTATGTTTTCAAGATTCATCTATATGGTAGCATCTTTCGGGACTTCATTCCCTTGTATTGTGGAATAATAACCCATTGTATGGATATACTGCATTTTGTTTGTGAACATTTGTGTTCAAGTTTTTGTGTGGCTGTGTTTTCTCTTGCATATATACCTAGGAGTGGAATTGCTGGGTCATATGGCAACTGTGTGTTTATATAAATCACTTTTGTATTTATTTAATTTACTATTATTGACAATCATACGTGTTTAGTAATAGTACTGTGAGAAAATCTAATCTGCAAATCCTTTTCAAATGTAATGAAAACTTTACAGATATTATAATTATCTGGAAATGTAATCGAGTATGAATTTTTATTTTGCAATTTATTATTATTTTTTGTATTTGGAACCTATAATTTGTTTTTAGGGCCCATAACTTTTATAGGCCTTAGGCACAGTACTTTTGTGCTTAAGTGTTAAAAACTCTGACATTGCACGAATGAAACTCAGAAGAAAGCTAGAGGAGGTTGTAGTAATGTGGGATTTGAACTTACAGGTACTCAGGGGACATAATCTAACTGAATGGGGATGGAAGTGGTCCTGGCAGGACATCAGCTATAGGACACATTGTGGTCCCTAGTAGGGCAGAGGAATGAAGAACAAGACTCATACGTGTTTTTATCAGTTGTCTCAGCTGGGGAGGTAAAGAAGAGTGCAGTGGTTATGGTCCTGTTTCTTTCTTTGCCCTCTCTCTTTCACATGCTTACGTAAATTCTCCATGAATAAATTATCATTTAAACAGTTTGAGTAAAATGAGGGAGCTTAAGTTTTTTAGTCACATGAGCTTTCTGTTGGGCAAGCGGAACTTAACAGATGATGTCAGCATGCTTTCTGCTGTTGATTTGTTAGTGTTTCACTGGGCTGGTGCTTCTCACCTCGGCTTCTGTGTCTGCCCTCCGTCTAAGCATGGATTATCATTGCATGTTTACCTATTCTGCCATAAATCTGTTGGTCTCAGCAGAGAAATCAGTGTCGATCTGATTCTGTAAAAACTTGAATAAAGCTAAAAGGCAGTCTCTGTAACCATTAAAATAATTTATAAGCAATGCGTATAATTATCTCATCTTCATAAGAGGAAGAAACTAACGTGACGGAAACATTGCCAGCTTCTTGGTATAGAGTTACAAAATAGTTCCTACAGGAAACACTCAGCTACTTACAGTTCAGGATGGTTAAATGCTCTGATAGAGGTTAAGCATGGAGTTCTCTCATGTAATGCATAAGATGGGGCACCTTCCTAGCTAAAGTGGGCCCAGGAAAGTTTCTTAAAAAAGCAGATGTACTGGGCCAAGGAGGAGTCAGTAGGAGTTCGGGGAACGGAAGAAAGGGGAGGAAGGAAAGGAGAAGAATTGCAGGTCGGGAAAACAGTAAGGGTAAAGGCAGGTGCATGAGTCAGCCTATTGTGTTCAGTGACCTCTGAACACAGAGAAGTTACTGGATTGTGATGTCAAGGACGGGCATCCCATGAGAAGAGAAAGCTGGAGCGTGCTTTAGTCTAAGGTCAAATCATGGACGCTTGGTGTGCCGTGTTGCATATGAGCTAAACTGAATGCTGTGTGTAGTGGGAAACATCAAACAGCTTTGAGAGTGACATGGTCAACTTTTTGGTTTAGGTAAGTTGTTTTTGTCTTTGAGTGCCAGATCTGAGATTCTAACCCTCTTGAAGGTCAAGAACTTTGTTTATTGACCACTGTATCCTCAGAGCCTAGGACAGTGCCTGGCAAGTATTTAAGTATTCACTAAAAATATTAGTGAGGCCGTATAGTTGTATACAGTGGTTGAGAGCGTGGGCTCCAGTGCACCACCATTAAATAGCTCTGTGATCTTAAGCAAGTTTCTTAATTACCCTGTGACTCAGTTTTCTTATCTAGAATTAGGACCTACCTAATCATATTGTTGGGAAAATTAAAGGAGTTTATATAGATCACTTAGAATTGTGCTTGGCTCATGGTAAGTACTATATAAATATTAACAGTTATTACTGTTTCTTTGGTGAAAGTAAGTAATGCAAATTAGAACTGTTAAAGGGCCTAATCGCACAGCATTTGTAGGTTTACACAGGAGTGTATGGATCCCAGAAATATTCAGTAACACAGTTGGATAGAATGTGGTGAATAAGCATGAAAAGGAGTTAAGGTTAATTCCCCAATTTAAAGCTAGAGTGTTAGGTTCCCCCCACCCCCCACCCCCACCCTTCGCACGCACATGCTTGCGCGCGCGCGCGCACACACACTCTCTCTCTCTCTCTCTCTCTCTCTCTCTCTCTGTCTGTCTCTGTCTCTGTCTCTGTCTCTGTCTCTGTCTCTCTCTCATGGAGAAATTGCTGCTGGCCCATTCTAGTCAGTCCAGAAAGTTTAAGGTCTGGGGGTGGAGTCTCTGGTGTGTTGGGGAAAGAGTGCTGATTCAATGTGGCAAACCCTCTTGGGTATTTGTTTGGCTTCTCTCTGATTCCTTTTCTTGCTCTTCCTTGGTCTATTCCTGGGCTCCTCTTGAGTTCTTTTCTTCCAGGACAGAACATAAGAAGGGCATAGGGCCACCTCCAGTGGGGTTGGGGGCGCCTTGTCCCCTTTTCTCTTTCTCTGCCTCCTCCCTGTTGTTTCCTCCCTTTTTTCCCCCAGTGGGAGACAGAGAAAGGGTGTTTCCTCCTTGTACAGGGCTTGGCTCCAGACTGGCTTGGGGCTTCCCAGTCCCAAGAATAAGGGAAAACTTTGGGGAGGATGTTAAAACATGTGCCAGAAAAGGGTTCCCTTGTGCTTCTAACTTTAAAAGGTTTCTCTTAATTCTGTTCTTCTGATGTGGTATTGAGAAGGATTTGAAATATAGCTTGAACCAAGTTTCTCTAACCTTGGACCCCTTCTGTTCCAGAAACCAGCTAACTCCTAGAATACAACTTCTCTGCTAGGCAGAAGGAGTCTTTTGGCTCACTACTGGGCTGGTGAGGTTCGCCTGAGCTGGGGCTTCCATGCTTCTCATTAGAGGAGCGGGACTGGATGCCCTGAGAATCTGGAGAAGGAGCCCTGAGGTCTCTGCTGCAACCTGATCTTTCTTTTTTTTTTTTTTTTTTTGAGGAAGATTAGCCCTAAGCTAACATCCATGCCCATCTTCCTCTACTTTATATGTGGGACGCCTGCCACAACATGGCTTGATTAGCGGTGTGTAGGTCCACACCTGGGATCCAAACCAGCAAACCCCGGGCCGCTGAAGCAGAACGTGCGAACTTAACAGCTGTGCCACTGGGCCAGCCCCTGAAATCTTTAATCTTGTTAATCTTAAAAGTTTATGTGCATTTTGCATTCTACCCTACAATTCATCTTTTGTTTTAATTTAATTTTAATTTTATTGTTTGTTGTAATACAAATATAAATTTTCTCTGTAATCTTTTACCTAAACTGATGCTCCAGGAAGATAAATCCTTTCATTTTCTTGTGTCTTCTCATATTCCCTTACTACCTCATTCCCCAGTTTAAGGATAGCAAACCACAAGGTTTTGGGCCCAGAACCTTTTTATTAAGTGTCTCTTGCATATTTCTCGTGATAGGACCTCGCTTTTGGCTACCTGAGTCATAGCTTCTTTCCCTCAGCACATTAAATGAGGCCTCTAAATCTTTGGAACAACACCATTGATTATATATAATTTGTACGAAAAGCTTTCCATTTCCTAGAGTTTGTAATGGATGTAAATATTCTATGGATTTATTTGGATAGTTATGAGAAGACAGTAGCAATGTTTATTGTGTTCTTACTATGTGCCAGGTTCTGTTCTCTCCCCTTGTGTCTGTCATGCTATTCAATTATGTAGTACCTTAAAAACAAATAACTGATCTTTTTTTTTTTTTTGAGGAAGATTGGCTGCGAGCTAACATCCATGCCCATCTTCCTCTACTTTGTGGGACGCCTGCCACAGCATGGCTTGATAAATGGTGTGTAGGTCTGCCCCTGGATTCGAATAGGCAGACCCCGGGCTGCCAAAGCGGAGTGCACAAACTTAACCACTGTGCCACTGGGCCAGCCTCCAAATAATCAATCTTATAGAATTCATGCTAACGTTACTATTGTTTTTTAATTAACAGATTTCAACACTAAACTTGCACAATGTCTTTGAAACCAAGAGTAGTAGATTTTGATGAAACATGGAACAAACTTTTAACGACAATCAAAGCTGTTGTCATGTTGGAATACGTTGAAAGAGCAACATGGAACGATCGCTTCTCGTATCCTTTTATTGGCATTGATAAATGTTCTTAAACTGACAATGATAATTGTGTTGATAACTGTATCAGTAAACATTGATAAATGTTCTAAAATTGATAAACTTGTTGAAAAGTGAGAACAGGTTTAAGCTTATATAAATGGAAGGACATTCCAGGGTGACTATTTTCAAACATATTATTGTTTATATGTCCAAGTTTGTCACTGTATGTGGCAGTCAGCAATGTTTGATAACCTTTCCCTCAACAAATAGTTATCGTGCACTTAGTGTGTGTCAGGTACTACTTTGGGTTTTGGGAATACAGTTGTGAACGAAAAAACGACTTTCCCTTCATTCTACTAAAGAAAACAGACAATAAACAGATATAAAATAATCTAATGCCAGTGCTTCTAATCACAGGGCGGATAAGGGGTGGGCATGGAGAATGGAGTACAGATGTACGCGGCTCTTGTAGCCAGCTGGGCAGGAAGGCCTCTCCGAGGATGCTGATGTTCAAGCAGAGACGGGTACAAAGTGAGGGATCATGTCATACAGATCCCTGGGGAAGAGCATTCTAGGTAGAGTGAATGGCAGCTTCACCGACTGTGAGGTGGAGATGTGTTTTTTAATTGGATTGTCTGCCTTTGTGAATTAGGAGTTTTGTGTGAAAATACACATCTGTGATTTCCCTAGGACAATATGAAACCTGGTGTCCTGCATTCCTACAAGACAGCAATCTCTTAAAAGAAAAAGGTGCACCCCCCCCCCCCCACAGACACACATACATTATGTTATGTGTGTATATATATAAAGTGCATATATATTTATGTATATACTTTACGCATATACATAAAACACAGTGCAGTTCCAGTACCCAGGATATAAACTCTGGCACCAAGGAAAAAACCAAAGTATTAAAATACTTTAGCTTTTTAGTATTTGGGAGGTTACAGGGGTCTCTAGGAACCCTCAGCCACAGGTAGCTGGGGCAAAGTCTCACCAACTCCGCCCACTATCTGCCAGGGGCCAAGGCTGTGTGGCCATGGGGACAGCGTATGCATATTCGAACCCCTATACTGGCAGACTCCTTAACCGCCTCGGTCTTTGACTACAGGAAATACCACATGTCATATCCGGGGGGGAGAAAAGGGGTAGGGTTGAGGCCTGGGTCTCTGGGTCTAAATGGCATGGCAGTGGCCCAGGGCCCTGAAGAGGCCTTGAGGATGAGATGGACACTGTAGGAACCAGAGATTCTTTCCCCACAAAGGGAAGAGGAGATGTGAAGATACTGTCCAGAATGAATGTGGAGGTTCAGAGTTCTCTTGAGCTCTGTACTGCCCTCTCTAGCAATCTTCTGGGGCTAAAGGATGGCTGCCCTCATTATGTGTGGTGTGCTTTCTTTAGAAAATCTTGGATTTCGTAAGACAGTGATTCACTTTATTCTTAATGCCTAACTCAGTTAATATTAAGCTGAATGTTGATGCAAGAACAGTGAAGTTCTTTTAGACCAAGAGGAAACCATTTAATTCATCATGATTGCAGTTGTCAGTAAGAAACATTTGTTAGGCTATCTGTGTTCTAGGCACTGAAGATACATAAAATGATGGTAATGTATCTGGAAGGCTTCATAGTTTGCAAAGATCTTTTACATTTTTTCTGTTATTTGGTACCTTAAACAAACCTATCAGGATCAGTAGGGCACATACAATTGTCTTTATGTAACAGATGAGGAAACTAATGCTAAGAGGTAAAGGAACTTGCCCGGGATCATCCAGGGAGCACAGACTTGAATACAAAATTTCTAACATCTGATTCCCTGTACTTTCCAATATATCTAGAGGATAATTGACATGGATTCTGCCTTTGAAGAACTTCTTATTGAATTTCTTTCTTAAATTTTTCTGTGGATCATCATGGATTGTTTTTGGGTAGAAATCTTGATAAAAATTTAAGTAGTGATCAGGGCTACTTGTGTGTTACTGAAGTTGGGCTCGGCAAGTACTTAGGTAGTTTTAAGGCTATTTTAACTAAAATAATGAGCAGAGAGAGAAGAGTAGGAGATGGTTATAGAAGATTACAAGAAAAGGGAAAATGAGCATAAGGTAAAGAAAAAGATAAGAATAATTAAGTATGTTCTTTATTGTTGTGCAGAATATACAGTTAAACTGGTTGGTTTGTAAATGGTTTTGAATCAGCTGACTTCCCTGGAAAGTGCCCCTTAAGTCTCTATTATGTCTAAGATGTTTATTATTTGATCCATCTAATGTGGTCCAGTTATTCTTGACCTGATCGTGAATTTTCTCCTCCTACCCTTAAAATAAAAAACACCTGCAAAAACAGTAAACTTAAGAATGGAATCTTTCACTTTAAATTTTATTTTGGAAAATAAAGGGCTCTGTTGCTAATGTCTAAAGTAAAATTCTCTCCTTTTCCTTGTTACTTTGCCCAAAAATATAAGGTTGACTTCTGACTCTCGGATATCTTGGGTAGAAATTTTAGAGGCCATAAAACTTTAATATTTTGAAAATGAGAAAAACCCCCCCCAGAATTGTGTACCACCGTATGTATTAGTACTTGATCTTTTATAAGGCATTTTTGGGGGTTTGTGAAGTATAATACATACTTGGAAAATTCCTGAGATGTGTGTGTAGAGTTGAACAAATAATTACAAAGCAAACTCCTGCACAGTCACCACTCAGGCTAAGAACCAGAACGCGGCCAGCATCCACCAGCCCCTACCACATGTCCCTCTAGGTCACAGACTCGCTCCTTTCCCTTGGAAATCACTACTATCCTGGCTTTTACACCTGTTGTTGCCTTGTTTTTCTAAAAATAGTATAACTGCATGTGTGTACAACTCTAAACAATACTGGTTAATTCCTTCGGTGTTTTGAACTTTATGTAAATGGAATCATACTGTACATTCTTTTGTGTCATAATTTTTTCTTTCAACATATATATGTGTGTGTGCATAATTTGTTACGAATGACCTCGTAAAGTATGTGTTATTAGTTCCATTTTATAGTTGAGAATATTGTGACCCAAAGGCGGTAAGATGACTTACTGATATTGTAGGATAGAATGCTTGGGCAAAAATGCCAAAGTCTTCCATACTCTTGAAGTTGGTATTGATCTGCCAATTGAAGTATTTAACGGGTGTAACTATAAACTTACTGAACCCCTGTCCGCAAACATTTTAATTAAATATAAGCCCCATAAGGGCAGGGATTCTTGTCTTTTTGTTCACTGCTATATTCCCAGCTCCTGGTACGTATAGATACCTAGCAAATATCTGGTGAATGAATAGCTACTGTCAACTAAATGTCATTCTGCACAGATGAAACAAATAACAATATTTGGCTAGTTCTCTTATAGTCTTGAGAGTAGAGCTTTTAACACTCATTCCTCATAAATGTACTGGGTCCAGGTATGTATGCAAGGCATTTTGGTTGTTAGGTAATGTAAATAGAAAATATCAGCATTTTCTTTTGCTGCATAACCAATTACCACAAATTTAGTGGCTTAAAGAAACACCCTTTTATCATCTTAAAGTTCTGTTGGTTAGAAGCCTATGATGTGGCTGGGTTCTGTGCTCAGGATCTCACAAGGCTGAAATCAAAGAATTGGCTGGCTACATTCTCATCTAGAGCTCAGGGTCCTCTTCTAAGCTCATTCCTGTTAATTGGCAGAATTCAGTTCCTTGCAGTTGTAGGACTGAGGTCCCTATTTCCTTGTTGACTGTGAGCTAAGAGTTGCTCTCAGTGACTGGTGATCACTCTCTCCAGTTTTGCATGTGACTCCCCTCCGTCTTCATAGCTCACAGCAAGTCAAGTCTTTCTGTGCTTTGACTCAGACTTCCTCTTCTGCAGGTAGCCAAGGGGACAGGGACTGGGGGATCTGCTTTTAAAGGGCTCATGCAGTTAGATTAGGCTCACCAGTAAAGCTCAGGATAATCTCCCTATTTTAGGGTCAACTGATTAGTAATCATAGTTGCAGCTGGAAAGTCCCTTTTGCTATTAAAGTAACCTGGGTTCAATATCTTATATTCGCAGTCACAGGTATTAGGGTGGGAAATCTTGGGAGGCCATTTTCAGAATTCTGCCTACCACTATAATAATGATGCTTCATAACAAAAGTTTTATGACAGCTTTGGTGCAGTCTGTAGGGAGGTTTGGAATTCACCCTTTATGTATGTATATCAGAGGCTTTCCTATGGCAAGACAGAGGCCAACTGGGGATCTACATTTACTATTTGGGTTGGAGCTCTTTGGTTGTTTTGATTTACTTTTATTCATGGTTTTCTGCCTTTTGGTAGCTGTTAGGACAGTTCCCAAGCCCCAGCAGTGTAATATGGAAGCTCTCCTACTTAAGTACAAGTTAGATTCCAAATGGTCACATATAAGTCCAACGTGGTTAAGGGAGGGGAGATTTAAGATTGCCTCCCCTGAATATATTTCTTTCCAGCCGAGGAAAACCAGGCTTGAAAACCAGGCATATTCCTCTCCTCATTTCTAATGTATATTCTGTCAGGCGTCTTTTTCAAATCTAAACTAATTTTTACTACATTGAAAAATGTTGAGGCAAGTGATCTCCATTCTTGACGATCTTCACAAGTGATAGAAGGAGAACTTCTTAGTGACCTTGGCATCTATACTTAGGACCCATCGTTCTTTCTTAGATTGTGCAGATTGAGAAAGGTTTTATCTATAGTCGTCTCTGGTTGGTACATCAGCAACAGTTTCACTCTATTCCAAATTAAATCAGATGAATATTTGATGTTGATGTGCATTTTCTGCTATACACTTGAAAGTTTTTCCTTTAATCATTTTTTATCCTTATTTACTACTTGATGATTTAATAGATTCATTTTTTTACATGTTGCATTTTCCTCTTGATCTTTGGAAATTTCAATAAAAATCTTTATTCTTTATTGTTTTGGTTTTTTATTGTTCATAAATTCCTTTTTGGTCATTGTCTTACCGTTCTCAATTTTAAGATAATCTTTGCTTTTATTCCCATTGCAAAACTCATTGTTTTTGAACCACTACACAATAGAGTTAATAGTGTTAAAACTCAAAATTAAGCCCATGTATAGGAAATGCCTTTTAATAGAGAAAATAAACTAAAATAAATAATTTTGCTGCTGACCAACATTGTCTTTTGGTCGTAACATAATTCATAGCTTTTGCTCTGGAAGAGTTTTGTTTCTGCCTTTGAGAATTTTTAAGAGGAAAGTTTATAAGTAGGGAAATTTTTATATTTCGGCTCCCTAAAGAGTAACTTAAGGAAAAGATGACTTTGGGAAAGAGTGTGTTTAAAATCTAAATCTGATCTCCAGTTATTTCCCATTTACTGTCTTTTAAAGTATCTTGAAAAATGCTCTTCTTGGCTGCTCTTCCTAAGGCCTAAACATTTCCAGGGTGGTTAGATATTTGAATAGGTTAGAGAAAGAGGACATATTTAGGAATACCTTTTAGGCAGTTGAATGAAATATACAGTGGTTAACTGAGACCCCAAACCATGGTGAGTTAAAATATTAATTTAAAAAATTCATTGAGGTGGACTCCATTAAAAAAAATACATGAGTCCGTTCTCACTGAGGAAGACAGTATATAAATCTTGTGCGTGGAAAGAAATGGGAAAATCTCCCTGTATTGCCTCCCGAACACAGATCCTTGTTCCCTAAGCAGGAAGAGGGTCAGTCCTCTGCTGTGAATCCTTCTAGTCAATTTAGTTTACATGTATATGCAGTGGATATATTGAGATACTGATTTTGGTAATGTAAAACATTTGGGCACATAATTAGCATATCATGCTGAATTTATGGTATTGAATCATTTAAATTTTTTGCTGTCAAGTTGTGTATTCTAGAAATAAGTGTGTGTATGGCTTAAAGAAAAAATAAGTGGAGCAAATATCATCATCATGTTGGATGAAAATTGTGGAGGATGGTATTCATAACTTAAAGATGTTAAATATATCACACCTTTGCTAAAAAGGATCGTTGATGTAGATCCTAGCTTAGTTTAGTCTTTTCTTTTGCTGAGGAAGATTAGCCCTGAGCTAACATCTGTTGCCAATCTCCCTCTTTTTTTTTGCTGAGGGAGATTAGCCCTGAGGTAACATCTCTGCCAATCTTCCTCCACTTTATATGTGGGTTGCCACCACAGCATGGCTGACAAGTGGTCTAGATCTGCACTCAGGATCCAAACCCATGAACCCAGGCTGCCAGAATGGAGCACGCTGAACTTAACCACTATGCCACGGAGCTGGCTCCTCCATTTAGTCTTTTTTAAAAAATAAAATTTAAGTATAATGTACATACTGACTCGTGAATGTACAGACGGATTTTCACAAAGTGCACATACCCATGTGTCCAGTAAATAGAACACTCCTAGCATCCCAGAAGCACCCCTTGTCCCCTCAGTTACTGCAGTTACCACCATCCTGACTTCCACGACCTTCAGTCCTGACTGCCCTCTTACGTCTGATTTTGCTAGGGTACATTTGTGATGAGTAATTGCGATTGAATGCAAGTCTCTGTGGGAAAACAGACAGAACTCTTAGAGACTTGGATTATGTAGTCAACTAGAACTCTTTTAAAGGAATTTCTAGCTGAAACCTGGTGGGCTCCAAGTGGGGTCCAGGGGCTCATACAATCCATTATTGGGAAGCACCTTTCTTCTCTAGTAATGCCTTACGGCTCCCTCTGCCCTCCACCAAACCGTTATCAATTCACTGTAGAATTTGTGTCCAGATAAATTTCTAACTTCTTCTTTCTTAGGTGGTGTATATTCAGATTTCTACTTTCTTTGTAATATAGGTTAATATTTTGATATATTATTGTTCATAAATAGTTCTTGTATACCATTTTACTTAGATAATCTTCTAGTTTATAAAGGTTCTTTATTATATCTAAGTTGATTTAAAATAATTGTAATAGTTTGTTTTTTATTGTGTTTTTTCCTACAAAAAACCTGGCACAGTAATATTACACAATATGGATGATATTTTGGCTTCACCATGTTTGTTTTTTAACTATAAAGAAAATTTTTTGTTTATATTTAATACACTAGCATATTGAAGAAATAGACATATATACATGAAAATATTTTATTAGTACTAATTATAATTGAAAGTAAATAACAAAAGGATTTAGAAGGAACGTGGGAATGTCTGACCCAAGTCTCCCAGACAGTGGCCTCGTGTGGAGAGGGCTGCTTGCTGCTCTTCCCAGAGTGCTGATGCTAGGCCACTAGACAGGGCACGTGAGATTGAGTCCCTGCCTCTCTTCCATGACCAGCTGTTTAATGAGTGCCTGTTAGGTGTCAGGAACTGTGCCTGTGGGCTGGGAATATAGGGACGTTTAAGAACAGGCTAGAGAGGATGACAGAGATAGAAATAATTTCTGTTGCATAAAAAGTTCTGTAGAAGAAGATATGAAATTTTATGGGGATACAGAGGAAGATGAACCTGCATCCTACCTGTATATATTTTTAAGCACAGATTTTCGTTTTGTAATATTTCCTGATCCTTATGTTAAATATAGGTACTTGACGCCATCCCAGATAATCAACCTTATTGTCAGGTTTTGTCTGCATCTCTAATTAGCTTGGTCTCAGGTTGCTTCCTGTGTGCTTTATCTTCCACATTTAGTCAGTGATGCACTTTATGGAGTACTTTAACATACATCAGCTTGTTTGAGTCTGACAGGCATTCTGTGGAGATGTCAGGAGAGGGTTTACTGTCCTTCTCTTAGAGGTGAGGAAATGGCAGTGCAGAGAGGTTAAGAGACTTCAGTAAGATCAAGGGCTAGTAAATGTCCAGTCTCAGTCAGATCCCATTTCCTCTGACTCCTGATTAAGAGCTCTCTGCTACAGCATTTCTACCACTTGTGATACCTAGCAAGGTACTGAATTGGTGTTCCAAAACTTGATTGATTAATTGATGTTACTATTCATACTGTAATTCTTCTAATAGAATGAATGTTGAAGGACAGTACGTAGATCCTAGAATATTCTGATGAATACTGTGATGTGGGAAAATGTATCAAATGAGTGATTTTTGTAACTTTTGTTTCTCAGAATTGCTTGAGATGTCTGCCTCTTGTGATAGTCCATAGCCCTTTGTTGCTCTTATGCTTATGTCCATTCTTACATAAATCTTATCTTGTAGGTTTCTGGGTAACTTGATTTCCCAGAATCCCCCTCTGAATTTTAACCTTTCTGAGAGGAAGCATTTTTCTTACAGTGCCATCAAATATTCTCAGTAAGTATTTGTTGATTAAATAAACGAATGAATTGTATAGTGCTTTTTAAAGTAAGCATAGTAATATATTTTATCCTTTATTTTGTATCTGTATCTATATAATCCTAAACTGATAAGAATGAAATAATGATTTTTCATTTTTATTTTTATTTTTTTGCTGAGGAAGATTCACCCTGAGCTGACATCTGTGCCAATCTTCCTATTTTGTATGTGGGATGGTGCCACAGCGTGGTGCCTGATGTATGATGTAGGTTCACCCTTGGGAACCAAACCTGGGCTGCTAAAGTGGAGCCTGCCGAAGTGGAGCATGCCCAACTTAACCACTAGGCAACGGGGCCAACCCCTCATTTTTCATTTTTTAACACCAAACTTGAATTACATCTCTTTTGTTTTAAAGCAATATGTCCAGTGAATATGAAAACCTTAACAGTTTAACTAGAGATATCTATGCTTTATGTGTGGCCTATCCTGAACCCCTTGGAGAAAGACTTTATACAGAAACTAAGGTTTTTTTGGAAAATCACGTACGGCATTTGCACAAGGTAAGGAATGATAAGTCCGTGATGGAAATGTATTTGCAGCTGCATAGTTGTTTGACTAGTCCATTGTTTTTCATTGCACAGCCTATGTCCAGTTGGGGTTATTTGTTGTGTTTCCTAATAGCATTTTTCTAATTATGTATATTTAAGATGTGTGAGTCAAGCACTGTGTTGTTAGGTTCTCCAGGGGAGATCAGTTTCGCTGCTCAAGATTGTACTACAAGTAAGTAGAAGAACAGCGTTTCAGATCAAGGTTAGTTCAGCTTTAAAATGTGCTCCTGTGTCCTCTGGATGGTGCTTGTAGAATCAGCATTTCTCGTACTGGTGCTTCCCCCTTCTTGGTAAATCTCTATCGTTTATTTCAACCTTTTAGCTTCCTCTTCATATCCTGTATAAAGTCTTAGAAAAACCTAAAATTAGACAAGGAAGGGGTAAATTAAAAAGCACGATAGAAACAGCCCCCGTGACCACTTATTTTGGTTAGTATGCCACACCTGTGAGGGCAACATCACAGACTTGGTCTGTGTGTGAACAGTGAATGAATTTTGCAGTATTTGTCTGTAGACAGCACTCTGCCTTATTTTGGACTGCCGGTCTTGTCAGGAACTGGATGAGATCAGTCATTGTCTGGGCTAGACACTGGCCTCTACCTTTTATTATCTGTGACCATGGACAACTCATTTAACTCACCTTATGGATAGATCCTTTGTAAAATGGTAGTAAGCCATAAGTAGAGCACAGTCGATCGTGTGACGTTTCCCCTGAAATGCTGGAGGGAAATGCTCTCCCTTTTATCGTGCATGGCAGATACACTTTAGTGAGCTGGTATATGCCTTTGTCAGCTCACGAAAGCGGTTTGGATCACAAGTACTTTAAATTGGTCTTAAAATGTTTAATTTGTTAAGTTAAAGTTGAACTTCTGCTCTGGTGAGCTAGTGAGCTTTGATTATACCATAATTGACAGCTGTGTAAAGCATTTATAAATTTTACACTTTAATATTTTTAGCATAGCTTTTGTGATTTTTTAACTTTTTATTTTGAAATAATTTTAGACCTATAGGAAAGTTGCAAAAATAATACAGTGTTCTCATTTACTTTTTACCCAGCTTCTTACTGTTCATGCCTTGCATAACAGTGGTACAATGATTAAAACCAAGAAGTTAACATTGATATAATTGTGTGGTTTAAAATGAAATTGTGAAGTAGTTTTATGAAAGTTTAGAGTACTTATATAATTGTACACCATATATTCTCTCAGATCCAATGACAAAAGAGAAGTTGGCTGATGTGTAGATGACAAGGTAAATTGTTAATATAGCCAACAGAATCGAAGGAGTCTCACCTATGAGAAGAAAATTTGATTTGATTGGGGGAGGGAGTTTTTTAAATTACTGAAGTATTGTGTTACCATTATAGATAATTTAGAACTTAGAAATAAACAAAAAGAAGAAAATCAGCATCATCCATAATGTACCTCCAGAATTAACGACTCTTAATATTTTTTATACATATATATGAATATGTCTATTTTGGTATATATTAAAATATATGTAATTTGGTCTTTGGAATATTTTTGCTTGTGTAGCCTTCCATTTTTTATTATAAAATGGAGTCACATTATGCACTTTATAATCTGCTTTTGCGTTTAATAATATGTAAGTCTCTTTCTTTGTCCTTACATAGACTTTTGTAATCCTGGCAATAATTGTAAATTTTTTCATTGTATAGAGATCCAAGGATTTGTCTAAATATTCCCGTATTGCTGGGCATATAGGTTATTTGCACTGTCTGTAATTTGTTATTATAAACAGTGTTCTCTGAACATCCTCATAGCTAAATTATTTTTGTGTAACCAAGTTTGTTTGGTTTTCTTTGAGGAAGGTTAGCCCTGAGTCAACTGCTGCCAATCCTTCTCTTTTTGCTGAGGAAGACTGGCCCTGAGCTAACATCCGTGCCCATCTTCCTCTACTTTATATGTGGGATGCCTGCCACAGCGTGGCTTTCTAAGCAGTGGCATGTCTGTACCTGGGATCCGAACTGGTAAACCTCGGGCCGCCAAAGCGGAATGTGCGCACTTAACCACTGCGCCACAGGAGCTGGCCCTGTAACCAAGTTTTTTTATAAGATAAATTCCTAGATGGGGAATTACTGAGTCATAGGTCGTGAACATTTTTTATTGTTTTGGACATAGAGTAACAGATTGTTCTCGGATTTATATTCTGTCCAACCAGTGGCAGCAGTTTGTAAGGATGCTCTTTTCCCCAGCATTATTAATACTAGTTGCTATTTTTAACTTATTTACCAATATTATAGGCCAAGAAGTACTATTTGCAGATTATTTCTATTGTTCTGAGCCTTAATTGAAAAATTCCGAGTTTAAAAGCATGGCATTTCATTAGAGAATTAATTAGATGAAAATTAAAGTCGTAACTTGCTTAAGGGCAGAGGTAAGAGAACCTGAGATCTGAATATCATTCCAGTGTATTTTTACTGTTAGACTACATTTCCTTTAAAGATAACTTTGTAAAAATTAGACCTCAGATTTCAGTTTAATTTTCATTTTTTAAAAATAATAGGTCACTATTAAGTAAATATAAAATAGCCTATTTTGGGAATGTGGAAAAGGTGTCAATTTTCATATAAATAGGTTTACGCACAAAAGTGAGTATGTGGAGTGATGATATATAACTAGCGAGCCGATCGTAAGTGATGGATTTGAGGGAACACAGATGCATGGCGATAGAGTTTGTTCCATTTTAACCTGAGCCTCATGTAATATCCTAGCCCAAAGACAACATCAAACCATTACATTTGTCCTTTTATCTTAGAGAATGAAACAATTTATTCTCTAGTATGGATGCTTGACTTTCAAATGTAAGACACATGTTTTTCTGGTTGTTCCATTATTACTACAGGTAGTTAAATTAGAATGCCATTTGTAAATGTAGTTTATAATGCTTGAATTATGTTATTTTAGAACATTGTTTTGATAAATTTCATAGGTTACAAATGCAAATGGTTAGTGCTTTCTAAGTAAAAATATTTTTTCTCTTCATCTAGAGAGTCCTGGAGTCTGAAGAGCAAGTACTTGTCATGTATCATAGGTACTGGGAGGAGTATAGCAAGGGAGCATACTACATGGACAGCTTGTATAGGTAAGTGTGCTTTCCCACTCCTGACCCTCACGGACCGCATGGGCTGCTTGTGTAGGTGAGTGTGCTTTCCCACTCCTGACCCTCACAGACCGCATGGGCTGCTTGTGTAGGTGAGTGTGTTTTCCCACTCCTGACCCTCACGGACCGCATGGGCTGCTTGTGTAGGTAAGTGTGCTTTCCCACTCCTGACCCTCACAGACTGCATGGGCTGCTTGTGTAGGTAAGTGTGCTTTCCCACTCCTGACAGTCCAACAGTATTGCCTGTGTTTATAGTTGAAGGAGCTTCTTTTTAAAGTACCTGTGACCTGTTGAAATGCAGAGAACTAAAGCATTTCCTGCTCTGTAGACTTTTTTGTGCTCTGGGGAAAGATCTGTCATCTGGGTCATGTGAGTATCTGGGAGCAGGCAGTGTGTGGAAAGTTATTCTGTGAAAAGTGAAACTGTTTAATGGCACAGCTTTTTCTTGAGGTTGTGTGGGTTTATACAGGACACGTTAAATCTCAGCAGAGATCCAGGAGGAACATCAGTTTGGGTGAAGCTTGGCCGAGTAAATCTACTCCCACGTCCCCTTGGAGTGTGCTCTTATTTGCTCTAGGATTCAGTGTTTCATGTTTCGTGGAAGCACTGTTAGCCAAAGGACTGGGCAGTTTCCTCTGGAAGTTCTCCTACCTTCTCCTCTAAGCACATTGAATTTCCACCAGTGTGGTAATGCCCCACGGTATTTCGCAGCTTCCTGCCTTTCCTCACGCTGTTCTGTCTGGTGGATTGCTTTTCTTCTTTTCTCTGAGTGACTAATTTTGGTGTGTTTTCCCACATTCTCCTCTCTGAACTTCCCTCTGCCCTCTTCTACCCAGTCTCCTGCTTAGATCTTTTGTGGTAACTGCCACTCCTATGTGTTCCCGTGGCACTCTGGGCTGATCCTCTGTAACCCATCCATGTACACAATGGAAATAAGCATGTAGGTACATAAGGCAGACACCTGTTTATCGAAGAATAGTAGATAAAGAAGGAATAGTGACATCAGCACCTGGGCCTTTCACCCTGGGACCTAGGGTGTCTGCTCTTGAAGGGGTGTGGGCTGTGGTGGATGCAGTGACAGTTTTGCCCTGTGCATTGTGGCTGGGCCCACGTGTGGACCCTCGCCTCCTTTTCTCATTGGGGAGAGTCAGCAGTGGAGCTGGGTCTCAGAGCATTGTCTGCACAGTCACACCGTGTGTCGCAGGAATACCTGGTGGAGACCAAGGCTTGGTTCTCTTGGCATCTTTGTCCTTCTTTGCTTCACTGGTTCATGTTCCCTTAGGTTCATAACAGCACTGGAGTTTACTCACTGTGAGTAGCCTATGGTAGAAACTGGAGCTTCCTTCTAAATGACCTTTTATTTCTTCTTAGAAGAGGAGCATGTAATAAAACCAGAAACCAGCAATTGCTGACAAGCACAAGGTTTACTGTGGCTTGGGCTTTTATAAAACCATACCCTAAACATCCTACAGTTGATGGTTTTTTTCCTCATCCAGCAAAGTGAGATAGTCGTAAATAGAACTCTAAGAATTCCCTAAACTCTTGGGGAGAGAGGGGGGAATATGAAGGATAGGAGTGAGAGTGTCTGCATGCCTTTGCCATTGCTGAGGAGCTTGGGCCCTTGGTCCGTGGACGACAAGAGAGAGTGTTTAGACTGTGTGCCCTGCAGTGGGAACCCTCTCAGCTGAGACATTTCAGTAGAGATTTAAGTTGTTTTTCTATTCTTTCTTAGTTTTCTAGGATTTAATTCTCTTGGTTCTTCTGTATCTCTTTACCGAAATAGATTAATTTGGTACTATTTAAATTAATACTATTAAATTAGTATATTAATAAGCTTTTATTAAATGTTGCAATATATATGATATATGCTCGTGTGTGTGTATGTACAAAACCATATGAGGTAGTTGGTATCTCCATTTTTATAGCTGAGGAAACTAAGGGTCAGAGAAATTAAATGACTTTGCTCAGTGTCACTCAGTTAAATCACAAGGGCAGAATTTAAACCCAGATCAGTCTGATTAAATCTATTTAATTTCTTCATTCTACCTTGGTTTCATTCTAGACAGAGTCTTTTAGTCACTTATGTAGATTCTATTCTCATCCCTTTTCTTACACTCCATGTTCTTTCTAGGATGATCTCAATTACCCCTGGTTTTAGCTACAACCTATATATTGATAACCACCAAAATATATGTTTATCCCAGGTGGTCTAAGCTTCAGAGGAGTATTTTCACTTACCTGCCTATACTCCAGGATGTTTCATGGGTACATCATGCTACTGCAGATGTTCAGAACTGACCTTGTTATCTTTTACGCCCACACTGGTATACCCAGACATCCCTGCCAGAAGTCTCAGTTATGCATCACTTAGGGTTATTCTCTCTACCTGATCCCTATTGGTCGAATCCTCCAAATATCTCTTAAATTCATTATTTCCTTTGCTTTGCTATTATAGTTCAAGTTTTTTATGATTTCTCACCTGAACTATTATAACAAAGGCCCTGTAACCAGTCTCTCAGCCTTTGATTTCTAATTTATTCTATTTAGGAAACCTCTCATATTATCTTTTCTAAAGCTCAAATCTGGTCACTGTCTAAAATCATTTAGTAACTTTCCACTGTCTGTAGCAGACTGAGAACTGATGGCTCATGGGAGTCACCTACAGAGTGTTTTGTTTGACCTCAGGGGTGTTAGTATCATGTGACTGATCGTTATTTATTTAATTATATTGATAGAACGGGTGGTGAGATCCTTTTCATAGAGGATATAGTTGTCAGTAATTAGATGAAAACTGCTTAATAGTCTTCACTTGCTGGGTAGTCAGGTCATCTAGACCAGCTCATGTTGTTAGCATAGTCTATAAGGAAATCTATGTGAAGAAATATAAAGGAAAAAGTCATTTTGGTTTTAAAGGTGTTCTTCAATATTTTTCTAATAAAGTAATTTCCAGCCTCTTCTTAACTCTGATTTATAAGATGGACATGCATTAGCATAGGTGACTTAAGGATTTTAATTGTAAAGAAAAATAATGACACTTCTCCCCCGCCTTTCCCAGTCTAAACATCTGTTTAGACTCTGCTGGTCCTTGGAGTGGAGTACTTAAGGGATTAACTTGAGAACTAACAACTCTTGAAATCTAGTAGGTTTTAGCATGAGAACAGTTCATGTAATGAAATTTTCTAAAATAGATTGAAATGCCTGATTTCTTAGAAGCTTCAGGGTTACCTTATGCTGAGAGTGATGTCATCATCATGGAAAAAGAAGAGCAAGTGAAGCTCAAAGTCGGTAGAAGGAAGGAAATAATAAAAATCAGAGCAGAAATAAATGAGAGACTAAAAAAGACAACAGGAAAGATCAATGAAACTAAAAGCTGGTTCTTCGAAAAGGTAAATAAAATTGACAGACTTTTAGCTAGACTCACTAAGAAAAAAGGGGAGAAGTTCAAAAGCAGAAACGGAAGTGGAGAAGTTAGAACAAATACCACAGAAATAGAAAGGATTATGAGACTACTGTGCAAAGCTATATGCTAACAAACTGGATAACCTATAACAAATGGATAAATTCTGAGAATCATACAACCTTCCAAAACTGAATCAAGAAGAAATAGAGAATCTAATTAGACCGATCACTAGTAAGGAGATTGAAACAGTAATCAAAAACCTCCCAAAAAACAAAAGTCCAGGACCAGAGGGCTTCTCTGGTGAATTCTCTCAAAGAGTCAAAGAAGACTTAATACTTATCCTTCCCAAACTCTTCCAGAATATTGAAGAGGAGGGGAAGCTTCTTAACTCATTTTATGAGGCCAACATTACCCTGATACCAAAAGCAGACAAAGACAACACAAAAAAGAACATTACAGGACAATATCACTGATGAACATAGATGTGAAAATCCTCAACAAAATATGAACAAACTACAACAATACATTAAAGGAATCATACACCACAGTCAAGTGGGATTTATTCCAGGGATGTAAGGATGATTCAAAATGAAGAATAAAATTCATATTTTCCCAATAGATGTGTTTGATAAGATTCAACATCCATTTATGATAAAAACTCTCAATAAAATGGGTATAGAAGGAAAGTATCTGAATATAATAAAGGCCGTATATGACAAACCCACAGCTAACATCATGCTCAATGGTGAAGAGCTCAAAGCTGTCCCTCTAAGAACAGGAACAAGACAGGGATGCCCACTCTTGTCACTCTTATTCAACATAGTATTGGAAGTCCTATCCAGAGAAATTAGGCAAGAAAAAGAAATAAAAGGCACCCAAATTGGAAAAGATAAAGTAAAACTGTTACTATTTGTGGATGACGTGATTCTATGTAGAAAACCCTGAGAATCTACCAAAAAACTTTCAGAAATAATAAATGAATACAGTAACATTGCAGGATATGAAATCAATATACAAAAATCAGTTACATTTCTATACACTAACAGTGAGCTAGCAGAAAGAGAAATCAAGAAAACAATCCCATTTACAATTGCAACAAAAAGAATAAAATGCCTAGGAATAAATCTAGCCAAGCAGATGAAAGTACTGTACTCTGAAAACTATAAGAAATTGTTGAAAGAAATCAACAAGAGACAAAGAAATGGAAAGATACTCCTTGCTCATGGATTAGAAGAATTAACATAGTTAAAATGCCCACATTACCTGAAGCAATCTACAGATTCAATGCAATCCCTATCAAAATCTGAATGACATTTTTCACAGATATAGAACAAAGAATCCTAAATTTGTATGGAACAACAAAAGACCCCAAATAGCCAAAGCAATCCTGAGAAAAAAACAAAGCTGGAGGTATATAACACTCCCTAATTTAAAAGTTGAAATCAAAGCCATAATAAGGAAAACAGCATGGTACTGGCACAAAAGCACACACGCAGATCAACCGGATAGAATCAAGAACCCAGAAATAAGCCCACACGTCTATGGACAGCTAACTTTTGACAAAGGAGTCAAGAACATACGATGGAGAAAGGAAAGTCTCTTCAATAAATGGTGCTAGGAAAACTGGACAGCCACATGCGGAAGAATGAAAGGAGATCGTTACCTTACACCACATACAAAAGTTAACTCAGAATGGATTAAAGACTTGAATATAAGACCTGAAACCATAAATCTCCTAGAAGAAAACATAGGCAGTATCCTCTTTGACAAACTACCATATGATCCAGCTATTCCACTTCTGGGTACTTATCCAAAGAAAATGAAAACACTAATTTGAAAAGATCTATACATCCCTGTGTTCACTGCAGCATTGTTTACAATAGTCAAGACGTGGAAGCAACCCAAGTGCCCATCAATGGATGAATGGATAAAGAAGATGTGGTATATATGTATACAGTGGAATACTACTCAGCCAGAAAAAAAAGATGAAGTCTTGCGATTTTCAACAACTTGCATGGGCCTTGAAGGTATGCTAAGTGAAATAAGTCAGACGGAGAAAGACAGATACTGTATGATTTCACAGGTATGGAAGATTAAAAAAACAACAGACAAACACATAGATACAGAGAACAGATTGGTGCTTACCAGAGGGGAAGGAGAGCGGGGGGAGGGCAAAAAGGGCATGGGGATCATTTGTATGTTAACAGATGGCAACTAGACTTTTGGTGGTGAACACAATGTAGTCGATACGGAAGCCGAATTATAATGATGTACACCTGAACTCTATATAACGTTCTAAGCCAATGTTACCCCAATAAAAAGGGGAAAAAACCAGGAAAACAAATTACCTTAGGCTATGAGTTCTTGTCAAATACTATTATTGATTGTGTTACTGCTAATACTCCAAAAAAGCAAAGGATACTGTTAACCACTTTGTTGATAGAATAAATTATAAGAACTTGTACTACTGCATTCTGCCTGAGCAGAATAATCAGGTATTGCCCGTGTGGTACAGAATAAACTGTTTTAAGTTATTGGAAGCTATTTTCTTTTATGGTTACCTAGAACATGTCTTTTTTAAATTTTATTTATTTTTTGTGGGGAACCTTGGCTCTAAGCTAACATATGTTGCCAATCTTCCTCTTTTTTTTTTTTTGCTTGAGGAAGTTTGTTGCTGAGCTAACATCTGTGCCAATCGTCCTCTATTATATGTGGCATGCCACCACAGCATGTGGCTTGACAAGCAGTGCTACATGTGTGCCCGAGATCCAAACCTGCGAATCCTGGGCCACCAAAACAGAGCGCTACTTAGCCTCTACGCCATGGGATCAGTAAATTTGATTGTAAAATACTACAGTGACTTAGAAATTAAGAATGATATCCATATCAAAATGAAAAATTTCACTGTTTACAGTTTAAATTATATCTTTAAATTATTTTAAAAGCTTGTTTATCAAGCTTAAACTATCAAGAGTAGAAATCTGGAAAGAGATACAGTTAATGTAAGTTTGTTTAAATTTTATTCCCTGAGGGAAAGGGAATAGTGACTTGTCCTACCAGGTACAGGTAAATAAAGCTCCACTAAAACCTTGTCTGGCCCAGGAATACGGATACAGATCTTTGGAATGGATTAGGGCATCCAGACCTCTGCAGATTTAGCAGCTTCTTCTTCAGAGTTAACACACCACTATGCGAAGAAGTTTACACTTACTCTCTGGGTATAAAGGAGCTAGTGTAGGATTCTGAATAGGAAAGTGACATCCGAAAGCAGAATTTTTAGATGAATTGGAGATATCAGAAACAGGAAATAGAAACCACTCATGAGAGTGTTGCACATGATCCAGGCAGAGAGGAAATAAATGGTACTGGAAGTAATGGGAGGAGGTGGTGAATAGTTTAGGTGGACGTGAAGACCACCTGATTAAAGGAAGTAAAATGGAAGGATGAGGTAAATGATTCTAGTGTTTCAGGTGGGATTCCTGGGAGGGCCATGATGCCACTGACCGAAAAAGGAACTGATTTAGAGCAAAGGACCCATGTAGGAGACCCATATAAGTGGTAAAGATATGAAAATTAAGTTGCCTCTACATAGGGAGCACATGTCATTGTTGAAATACTACGTTTATTTGTGTTTGTATATTCTGCCAGATGTGTAAGCTCTGTGTGAGCAGAGACCACACTTTAGTTTTTCATCTTTCTGTCCCACTGCCTTGCATAGTACCTGCATAAAGTGCACACTCAGTCAATGCTTGTCGAATGAGAGTGGGAGAACTCCTGAGTTTCTCTGCCAGCTCTGCCACTTACTAGCAGATTGACCTTTGGTAAGTTCTTTAAGCTGTCTAAGCTGCAATTTTCCTACATGTCAAATGAGGATCATAATAGTACCACATCTATCTACCTTTTAGTATTCAGCCATTTAAAATGCTTAGGGCTATGTCTGACATGTGATATGAGCTCCATAAATGTTAGTAATTACTTTTATTTCTTGGCATTCATGGCTTTTATGATTTGCCTCCAGGATGCTTTTCCCAAGTTTGTATTCTAATATTAGCTTTTGCTATCCCTGCTATCTGGAATGTGATCCTTTTATTTATTCAGTAATTCATCGAAGAAGTGTCTTTTGAGGATTTCATATTTGCCCACCACTGTTCTGGATGCTGTCTACGAGACAATGTCCTTGCTTTGTAAACCTTATGTTCTAGATAGGAGACAACATACAAACCAAATAAACCAAAGAATAGGATTGTTTCTCATAGTAGCAAGTACTGGGGAGAAAATAAAATAGTTGTGTATTAGACAGTTCCTTCTTGGATGTAGGAAGTTAAGGTCAGTTTGCGCTGGGGTCAGTTGACGTCAGGCCTGAGAGAGGTGTGTTTGAGCTGAGACCTGAATGACAGAGGCCAGAGATTAAAGTCTCTCTAATGAAATTTCAGGCTCTCTCCCAGATGTATTGCAGGTGAAATAGATTCTATTCAGATTCTCTTCATTCCCTCTCCAGCTTTCACTTCTGTCTCTCCATTCTGTTCCCGTTTCCTCAGCTGGAAGGCTGGTTGGAAACCCAGCATGAAATGATGTGGTTACAGTGAGAATGAAAGGAAAGGTTAAGTGCCATTTGAAGGAAAACAATAGGACTTTGTAGCCTGTAGGCAGAGGAGACTAAAATGTCAAATGGAGCACCAAGGTTGTAAGCCTTGGAGTCTTGAGGCTTGAAGTTAGTGAACGTGGACGTGAACTTGTGTAAATGGTTGTGGCTATGCCACTTTGAAGTTAATTCCAGGAATTATATTTTTATTCATCCCCTGTAATTGTCGGTAGAGTTATGAAGTTGAAATTTTGTTATTTTTGCCTTCACTTTGTCTGTAAATGTTAAGTGGACCTTTCATTTGATGCAGTGAACATAAGAAAGTATGTGTTTTAATGTAGAGATTTTGTGGTTGTTGCCTAAATACTTGTATTATCAATAGCTGTTTACACATTGACAGAGCCTTTCAAATGGGTAGTTTTAGGTGGTGAGCATTAAAGGGATTATAGTGAAATCTGGAATGGTGAGAGGTGAGTACTTGAATATTACAGGCCCTTTCTACACATTTTATTTAATTTTAGAACTCTATATTCATCTCAGTAACTCTTAGAGTCCGTCACAGTTATTAGTCTTAGAATATGTTGAAACGTTTTCTTTACAAAACTGTTTTCCTCTGGTAGACAAAGTGATTTGAGATGTTAGTTTTGCCCATACATGTTACTGTCTGTAATGTCTATCTCTTTTCTCACCTCCTGATTGTGATCTCTTTTTATTGTTTAAAAATGAAAAGCTTTATTTTACATCTTTTCCTGGTGGTAAAATATAAGTTAAAGAACTGACTTGACTTTGCTCTTTTAACCATTTTTTGTTTAATTATTTGCAAAGTGAACATATCTTGACTTACCAAGAAAAATCTGGGAATGAACAAATCAGATTGTAGAAGGTCTGACCTTGGATAGGAGCTGTTGAGCTATGAGAGTATTGGGATTTTTAGAGCAAAATCCTCGAGGCTTTTCATTTGAGACTGGGATAATGAGGTTTTTGCTGCTCTAGAGGTCTTACTCTCTCTCTCTTAGAGCCTTGCAGAAAGAGTTGATAAAAGATAACTCTGATCTGTTTTACTATATTTCTAATTTCTACATAATTAGTTTCTTTTGAATGTAATACTGAACTATTCTGTAGTTGATTTATAACCCTACAATTGTTCTAAAGTCGCAAGTCATTTGTTTTCCTGCTGATTTTGACATAGTGTCCCATGATATCACATTTGTTTTTCAGGTATCTCAACACCCAGTTCATTAAAAAGAATAAGTTGACAGAAGCTGACCTTCAGTATGGCTACGGCGGTGTGGATATGAATGAGCCACTGATGGAAATAGGAGAGGTAGGGCGTTCTTTAATGACGGGCAAACGTAAGAATGCTTTCGTACGTGGAGGTAATTTGATTCACAGTTCTTTTTTTAAGGACACTGAGTTGACCATCTTAAATTTGTCAAGATTTAAAACATCCTAAAAGTTAGATAAATCAAATACTGTAATGATTTCCTAAGAATCTTCACATAGATGAGAACAGAAAAGATGTGATGAATATTATTTTAATAATTAAATAGTTCTGCTGTGTGCAAAAGCTCATAAAAAGTATTTAGAAAATGTTGAGACTCTAGTTAAAAAGTGCAAAGGGCATGGACTTAGGAGAGCCTAAAAGAGAGAAATACTAATTTATGGATATAGCAAATTTATTTTAACTTTAAAATGTAATTAAAGAAGTTCAGAGTAAAACAATGAAGTGTGTAGTTCAAATAATTCACACAAATTCTTGAGATATACTGCAAATTTAAATGTGGAAAATTATAATGTATAATGCATATACTGATGGGGAAAGAAATACTATAGAGTACTGTTTGCTTATTCATGTAACACGTATTTATCGAGTAGCCACACATTGAAGATACAGTGGTGAACAGACAGACAGTCCATGTCCTCTTGCGGAAGCAGGTGCTGAGTAAGTCAACAAGTTACTGTTAGATTGTGCTGAGTGTTAAGGAAGGAAATAAACAGCTAGGATGCAGCATTAGTAGAAATTTAAATCAGAATAATCCTTTTAGAAAGAAATTCGTGTCTTCATTAAACTTTAAAATGTTCAATGCCTGTTGATCAGGTAATCCCATGTTTAGTAATCTGTACTGTGAAAATAATAAATATGGAAAAGTAGTTAAAATGCTTGAAAATATTCTTTGCAATCATTGTTATTTAGGGTGACAAATGGGCGAACAATCTAAATTTCCAATATCCAACAATAAAGATCGTACATAGGAGAATATGTACAGTATGATTTTGTTACAAAGTTAGGCAAAAGGGTAAATTAATAGTAGAAAATAGTTCATAGAAACTTTAACAAAGGGGAAAATAGTTTGTGAAAAAACTTAGGCACAATGTTATACGTTTAATAGGAAAAAACCTGTATGGGTAAAAGGATATAAAGGAACAGATCAGTGGGAAATACCAGAGTCTTAACAATAGTTGCTTTAGTTAGTAGGATTATAAGTGAATGTTTTACTTAATAATGATCCCTTATCACCAACACCATCAGGCCCACTCCTCTTGCAGAGGAGATCACTGTAAACAGTTTGGTTTATATCTTTCCTGAATTTTAGCTGCATTTGCATATAAATACGCATACACACATCATTTTTAAAGCATTAATGGTATCATACCATACATAAAGTCCTGCAACTTGTATTTCTTGCATTTTTTTTTTGTGAACGTGTCTAGGAGTTCTTTTCACATAAGTTTATTTTTTGTGAGAGCTTTATATTCTGTACTAGGGATATAACAATAATTTGTTAATAATCTATTAAACTATTGCCCTTAGTTTTCAGTTTTTGTTATTACAGACAGTACTCAGTGAACATCGTTTTTCCTTTATTAAATGTATTTTGAAGCCCTCTGTCTGCCAGGCGCTGTTCTGTATGCTAGGATACAGTCATGATAAAGTAGACAGAAATCTTACACTCAGGTAGTGACATTTAGGTGTATATTTCTTTGCAGATAAGCAGAAATTTTTATAGAGTGGGTACCTGGAGTGGATCTTCTGGGTCAAAGCACATCCTGAATTTAATAGCCCTGCTAACTTGCCTTTCGAAAGGCTTTACCAGTTTGCCCTCCCACCGCAGCTCCCACCACGTCACCTGTGTTTTTATGTATTACCTTCTTTTTTTCCGTATTCATGCTATTTTAAAAGAAAAAAAAGAAGGCAAAACTTGCAGGCTGTTCCTTGTGGGAAGACAGATGCTTTTACTTATTTGAAGTGGAATTACCAGTGGGTCAGAATAAAGTTACGCCAGGGAAACAGAATAGGGAGGCTGAAAACAGACTTATGCTGTGTGAATGCAGTTCAGTTGGCAGCAGAGGAGCAATCAGTTTCTGATCCTGGAGTAACTTGTACCCTGTATAGGAAGAATATATGGGACTTTCAAGGCTTAAGTATGAAAGGCAAAACTTGACAATTTCTGGGAGGCGGTACAGAAGCACACGTAGCCCTGTGACCTTAGCGTAGGGAAGCAGTTCTTAAAAGACACAAAATACAAATGACAAAGGAGAAGATTGATACATTCGAGAACATTAAAATATAATACATTTTTACTAAAAAATCACCGTAAAGAAACTCCGAGTCAAGTCACAAATTATGACAAACTGCAATATGTAAAACTGTTAAGGGATTAATTTCTACAATATTTGAAGGACTCCTAGATTTCATTAAGAACAAGACAAACATTAATGGAAAAATGGACAAAAGAGACGAATGGGCATTTCATGGAAAAAAAACTGAGATGCACAATAAACATAAAAAGATGCCAGCCTCACTCAAGAAAATGCCAGTTAAAATCACAAGAAAATACCATTTTACATCCAGTAGTTTGGCAATGCTTGACTAAAGCCTGACGAGACCAGTTCTTGTCAAGGATGTTGACTAAGGGGAACTCTCATCTGTTGCTTGTACGAGTATAAATTGGAAAACCATTTGTCTTTATTTTTTTATTTTTAAATTTTTTGGTGAGGAAGATTGGCCCTGAGCTAGGATCTGTGCTGATCTTCCTCTATTTTTTATGTGGGATGCCACCGCAGCATGGTTTTTGATGAGCAGTGTGTAGGTCTGCACCCAGGATCTGAACCCATAAACCTTGGGCTGTGTTTGGCTTTTTTTTAGCAAAGTTGCATGTGTGCCTAACCCTATAGCCCAGTGTCTCCACTCATAGGTATGTATCAGGGAATCTCGCTTATGTTCACCAGAAGATAAATACAAGAACAGCAGCATTTATCTCAGCAGCAAAAAACTGGAGTCTCAAACATGTTGTCAGCCTTAGAAAGGAAAAATAAATCATAGTGTATTCATACAATAGGGTTCTCTATAGCAACGTCAGCGATGGAGCTATAGCCGTATCTTTCAGTTTGGATAGATTTCAACAACCAAGTGAAAATTTACAAATCATTCATAGAGGAGTATACACTGTGATTTTGTTATCAAGGAACTTCAAAGATATTATATGGGGAGTATTTACACGTTTGGTAGAATTATAAGCAAGGGAAAGATTTAACACAAAATTCAGGATAGAGGGGTCCGGCCCCATGGCCGAGTGGTTAAGTTTGCGCACTCTGCTTCAGCGGCCCAGAGTTTCACTGGTTTGAATCCTGGATGCGGACGTGGCACCGCTCATCAAACCGTGCTGAGGCGGCATCCCACATGCCACAACTGGAAGGACCCACAACTAAAAATACACAACTATGTACCGGGGGACTTTGGGGAGAAAAAGAAAAAATAAAAATCTTTAAAAAAAAAGAATTCAGGATAGAGATAAGTTTTGAGGGGAAAGAAGGAGGACATTTGGGGCAATTGTAATGGTGAGGTATTTCTCAAACTGGGTGGTGAATACAGGGGTGTTTTATTTTATTATTCTTTAAATTGACTTCTCCTTTTATGTTTGTATGAGAGGTTTTATAATTTAAAAACATCAGCTGACAGCCAAATCATATTATTTTATTTAACATAACTCCTTTGTTTCTATTGTAAGCTTGGTGTCTATAATTGATTTTATCGAAATAATTATTTCTGTAAGACTTTTAATTAATGATAAAACGTTAATTCTGGTCTTTGTACAAGTCTGATATGATGGTCATTGTCATTTTTAATTAGAAATTTACTTTCCTTATGTATATTCAGTTTTCATTTGAATTTTGAAGTATTGGTTATAAACACTTCTTTTGATGGGTGTTTCTTTTTGAAAGTCTTCAACAAATGTTAAAAACAAATCCTAAGTAATTCAGCCTTGATGATTTTTATTTTTCCTGGCAGCTAGCTTTGGATATGTGGAGGAAATTGATGGTTGAGCCACTTCAGACCATCCTTATCAGAATGCTGCTCCGAGAGATTAAAAAGTGAGTACTGACGTTGTCTTCTGGAGTCAGTTCTAGTTTGCTATTTGCAGTGGTTTAAAATAGTGTATAGTAGCATGTCTATTGACTGGACATAGCCTTGTCTTCCTGTAACAAGCCTCATTTTCCATCTTAATGCCATATTTCAAAATTGCTTTATAATCTTTTTTTTTTTTGACAAGTCTTTGGTCTTTATTTACAGCCTAAATATTCTTGGTAAATAAATAAGTCCCTGATGGAAGTGACTTGTTCTTCAGTCCTGAAATCTTTTAGACCTTCCAGGCATTGCTGAGTTGTTCGAGTGCATTCTCTCAGTTTAAATCCTGATGAGGACAACCTATTCAAGAAACCGATTCTTCTAGTTAGTTGGCCCCAGTGTTAAGGCAATAACTTGCCTATTATTGTGAGATAAATTTATGGGAAAATGGCTTCCCACTCTACTCATGGCCCACAGTGGTTGATTCTTTACCTAGGAGCTGTGTAAACAGAGTTTGGGACAAAGGAAGTTTTCCTGTGGCATCCACAATAGAACATCCTTGAGTCAGCTTAAGCCTAAAAGATTCTTACTAGACTTAAGCTTTGAGAAATCAAAAGTGCTAAGAATCAGTCACACAGATGTGTGTGTAATAAATTTCAGATTGCCAGAACTGATTTGGTAGGAATTACCTAGACCAGTGAATTGCAGTGTGATAATGGCCACTCCATCTGAATCTGCTTTCTTTAAGAAGACCCAAATACGGAGTTTTTTATGTGAGAAAAATAAAAAGGAAATCATTGTTCTTACTATGGGATTCCTAGTAGGAAATGAGGGATTAAAAAAAAAAGACGAGCCACACAAGAGGATAAGAAAGTCTTTTAAAATTTAATGTTAATACCAAATAGAAAGTAGAAGGTATCAATTAGTAACTTGATTTTAACAAATGGTCACTCACCCTTTTTTTTAATTTGAGTTCACAGTAGTTTACATCATTGTGAAATTTCAGTTGTACATTATTTCTTGTCTGTCACCACGTAAGTGCTCCCTTCCCCTGGTAACCACTGAGCTGTTTACTTTGTCCATGTGTTTGTTTCTATTCCACATATGAGTGAAATCATCTGGTGTTTGTCTTTCTCACTCTGGCTTATTTCGCTCAGCATAATTCCCTCTAGGTCCATCCATGTTGTTGCAAATGGGATGATTTTTTGTTTTCTTATGGCTGAGTAGTATTCCATTGTGTACATATAGCACATCTTCTTTTTCCAATCTTCAGTTGATGGGCAGTTGGATTGCTTCCATGTCTTGGCTATTGTAAACAGTGCTGCAATGAACATGGGGTGCATGTGTTACTTTGGATTGTTGATTTCAAGTTGTTTGGGTAGATACCCAGTAGCAGGATACCTGGGTCATATGGTAGTTCCTATTCTTAGTTTTTTGAGGAATCTCTGTACTATTTTCCATAGTGGCTGCAGCAGTTTGCATTCCCACCAGCAGTGTATGAGGGTTCCCTTTTCTCTGCATCCTCTCCAACCTTTGTTATTTTTAGTCTTAGTGATTGTAGCCAATTTGACAGGTGTAAGTGGTATCTTAGTGTAATTTTGATTTGCATTTCCCTGATGATTAGTTATGTTGAACATCATTTCATGTGTTTATTGGCCATCTGTCTATCTTCTTTGGAAAAATGTCTGTTCATATCCTCTGCTCATTTTTTGATTGGGCTGTTTGTTTCTTTGTTGTTCAGTTGTGTGAGCTCCTTATATGTTATGGAGATTAACCCCTTATTGGATACATGATTTGCAAATATTTTCCCCCAGTTGGTGGGTAGTCTTTTTGTTTTGATCCTCGTTTCTTTTGCCTTGAAGAAGCTCTTTGATCCGATGAAGTCCCGCTTGTTTATTTTTTCTTTTGTTTACTTTGAGAAGACATGGTATTTGAAAAGATCGTTTTAAGTTCCATGTCAAAGAGTATACTACCTATATTATCTTCCAGGAGTTTTATGGTTTCAGGACATATCTTCAAGTCTTTGATCCATTTTGAGTTTATTTTTGTGTATGGTGTGAGATAATGTTCTACTTTCATTCTTTTGCAAGTGGCTGTCCAGTTTTCCAAACACCGTTTGTTGAAGAGACTGTCTTTTCTCCATTGTATGTTCTTGCACCTTTGTCGAGGATTAGCTGTCCGGAGATGTGTGGTTTTGTTTCTGGGCTTTCAGTTCTGTTCCATTGATCTGTGTGTCTATCTTTGTACTGGTACCATGCTGTTTTGATCACTATGGCTTTGTAGTGCATTTTGAAGTCAGGGATTGTGATGCCTCCAGCTTTGTTCTTTTTTCTCAGAATTGCTTTAGCAGTTCAGGGTCTTTGTTGCCCCATATGAATTTTAGGATTCTTTGTTCTGTTTCCATGAAGAATGTGATTGGGATTGCATTGACTCCGTAGATTGCTTTGGGTAATATGGACATTTTAACCATGTTAATTCTTCCAATCCATGTGCATGGAATCTCTTTGCATGTCTTTATGTCACTATCTATTTATTTCACTAGTGTCCTATCATTTTCATTGTATAAGTCCTTCACCTCCTTAGTTAAATTCCTAGGTACTTTATTCTTTTTGTTGCGATTGTAAATGGAATTGTATTCCTGAGTTCTCTTTCTGTAAGTTTGTTATTGGAGTACAGAAATGCAACTGATTTTTGTAAGTTGATTTTGTTCTCTGCAACTTTACTGTAGATGTTAATTACTTCTGATAGTTTTCCCATGGATTCTTTAGGGTTTTCTATGTTTAAGAACATGTCTTCTGCAAACAACGAGAGTTTCACTTCTTCACTCCCTATTTGGATTCCTTTTATTCCTTTCTCTTGCCTAATTGTCCTGACCAAAACCTCCAGTACTGTATTAAATAAGAGTGGTGAGAGTGGGCATCCTTGTCTTATTCCTGTTCTCAGGGGGATGGCGTTCGGTTTTTACCCATTGAGTATGATGTTGGCTGTGGGTTTGTCATATATGGCCTTTATTATGTTGAGGTAGTTTCCTTGTATCCCCATTTTGTTAAGAGTTTTTATCATAAATGGCTGTTGGATCTTGTCAAATGCTTTCTCTGCATCTATTGAGATGGTCATGTGGATTTTATTCCTCATTTTGTTAGTGTGGTGTATCATGTTGATTGATTTGTGAATGTTGAACCATTCCTGTGTCCCTAGTATGAATCCCATTTGATCATGGTGTATGATCCTTTTGATGTACTGCTGTGTTTGAGTTGCCAGTATTTTATTGAGGATTTTTACGTCTATGTTCATCAGCAGTATTGGCCTGTAGTTCTCCTTTTTTTGTGTTGTCCTTGTCAGGCTCTGGTATCAGAGGGACATTGGCCTCGTAGAATGTGTTAGGAAGTGTTCCATCCTCCCTAATTTTTTTGAATAGCTTGAGAAGGATAGATATTAAATCCTCTCTGAAAGTTTGGTAGAATTCCCCAGGGAAACCATCTGGTCCTGGGCTTTTATTCTTTGAGATGCTTTTGATTACTGTTTAAATCTCTTGTGATTTGTCTATTCGGGTTATCTGTTTCTTCTTGATTCAGCTTTGCAAGGTTGTAAGAGTCTAAGAATTTAACCATTTCTTCTAGACTGTCCATTTTGTTGGCATGTAGTTTTTCATAGTATTCTCTTATAATCCATTGTATTTCTGTGTTATCTGTTGTTATTTCTCCTTTTTCATTTCTAATTTTATTTATGTTAGCTTTCTCTCTTTCTGTCTTTGTAAGTCTGGCTAGGGGTTTGCCCATTTTATTTATCTTCTGAAAGAACCAGCTCTTTGTTTCATTGATCCTTTCTACTGCCTTTTTTGTTTCATTTAGCATTTATTTCTGCTCTGATTTTTATTATTTCTCTCCTTCTGCTAACTTTGGGCTTTGTTTGTTCTTCTTTTTCTAATTCAGTTAGATGTAGTTTGAGATTGCTTATTTGGGATTTTTCTTGTTTGTTAAGGTGGGCCTGTATTTTGGTGAATTTCGGCTTGTATTTCGATGAATTTCCCTCTTAATACAGCTTTTGCTGCATCCTATATGAGTTGGGATGGTATGTTTTCATTTTCATTTGTCTCCAGATATTTTTTGATTTCTCCTTTAATTTCTTCAGTGATCCATTGGTTGTTCAATAGCATGTTCTTTAGTTTCCACGTCTTTGTCCCTTCTCAGCTTTTTTCTTGTTATTAATTTCTATCTTTATAGCATTGTGATCAGAGAAGATGCTTGTTATTATTTCAATCTTCTTAAATTTTTTGAGGCTTGCCTTGTTTCCCATCATTTGGTCTATCCTTGAGAATGTTCCACGCGCCCTTGAGAATAATGTGTGTTCTGCTGTTTTTGGATGTTATGTTCTATGTATGTCTATTAAGTCCAACTGGTCTAGCTTTTCATTTTATTCCACTGTTTCCTTGTTGATTTTCTGTCTGGATGATCTATCCATTGATGTGACTGGAGTGTTGAGGTCCCCTGCTGTTATTGTGTTATTGTTAATATCTTCTTTTAGGTTTGTTAATAGTTGCTTTACGTACTTTGATACTCCTCTGTTGGGTGCACAGATATTTATAAGTGTTATGTCTTCTTGGTGGAATGTTCCTTTGATCATTATATACTGCCCCTGTTTGTCTCTCTTTAGCTGTCTTATCTTGAAGTGTACTTGGTCTGATATAAGTATTGCCACACCTGCTTTCTTTTGTTTGCCGTTAGCTTGGAGTATCGTCTTCCACCCCTTCACTCTGAGCCTGTGTTGGTCGTTGGAGCTGAGATGTGTTTCCTGTAGGCAGCAGATTGTTGGGGTTTCTTCTTTAATCCGTCTCACCACTCTGTGTCTTTTTATTGGAGAATTCAATCCATTTATGTTTAGGGTCTATTGATATTTAAGGGCTTTATGCTGCCATTTTATCACTTGGTTTTCAGTTCTGCTGCATTTCCTTTCTTTCTCATCCTGTGTATTTTCATCTACCAATTGAGTTATGTAGTATTTTATGTTGGGTTTCTTTATTTTCTCCTTATTTATTCTTTGTGTGTCTGTTCTGCTTTTTTGTTTAGTGGTTACCATGAGGTTTGTCTTCAGAATCTCATGGAAAAGATAGGCCCTTTTCTGATGGCTTCTTATTTCCTTAGACTAAACTGATTCAGTCCCTTTCCTCTTCTGCTCCTAAGTTGTGTTTCTCACATCTTATTCCATCTTGTGTTGTGAGTTTGTGGTTAAAATGACAAGGTTATCTTTGTTTTTGGTGTTTTCCTTCCCTTTGTCTTTAATGCAATATTTGAGTATTTGCTGTCCTGTTCTGATTCTCTCTGCCTGTTTATCTCCTACTGCATGCTTTGTAACCCCTTTCTCGCTGTTTTTCTTTCAGGTATGAGTGTCTTCTTGAGGATTCTTTGTAGAGAGGGTCTTGTGGCTACGAACTCCCTTGGCTTATGTTTGTCTGGGA
This sequence comes from Equus quagga, assembly GCF_021613505.1. Lineage (NCBI taxonomy): Eukaryota > Metazoa > Chordata > Mammalia > Perissodactyla > Equidae > Equus > Equus quagga. The sequence continues at coordinate 1,928,663 of NC_060278.1, forward strand.
AAGTTTTTATTTCTCCGTCATATCTGAAAGATATTTTTCCTGGAAAGAGTGTTCTTGGCTGAAAGTTTTTCATTCAAAGATTTGAATATGTCCTTCCAGTCTCTCCTAGCCTGCCAGGTTTCTGCAGAGAAATTCGCTGACAGCCTGATGGGGTTCCTTTGTAGGTTATTTTCTTCTGCCTTACTGCAATTAGTATTCTTTCTTTGTTATTCACTTTTGCCAGTTTCGCTACTATCTGCCTTGCAGTATGTCTTTTTACATTGGCGTATTTAGGAGATCTGGTAGCTTCTTCCACATGGGTTTCCATCTCCTTCCCTAGATTTGGGAAGTACTGCTATTATTTCTTTGAACAAGCTTCTGCTCCGTTCTCCTTCTCTTCTCCCTCTTGAATACCTATAATTCTTATGTTGCATTTCCTAATTGAGTCAGATATTTCTCGGAGAGTTTCTTCATTTCTTTTTAGTCTTAGTTTTCTCTCCTCCTCTATCTGGAGCATTTCAACATGTCTGTCTTCAATTGTGCTGATACACTCCTCTATGATGTCTGCTTGAGCATTCAGGGAATCCATATTTTGTTTTATTTCTTCCTTTGTGTCTTTCATCTCTAATATTTCTGATTGATTCTTTGTTATAGTTTCAATGTCTTTTGTGAAGTAGCTCCTGAACTCGTTGAGTTGTTTCTGTACATTCTCTTTTACCTCGTTGAGTTTTTTGATGATAGCTACTTTGAATTCTTTGTCATTTAGATTAGATAGTCTCTGTCCTCAGGACTGAGTTCTGGGTGCTTGTTTTCTCTCTGGTTTGGAGATTTAATATAATGTTTGGTATTGCTAGAGGGCGTGACTCTGTTTTTTGCATCCTGGTGGTATTTGGTCGCAGTTACTGCCTATCGCCACTTGGTGTGGATCAAGAGCCCTCTGCAGTCTGCCAAGATCCCAGGCAGTGGCGCTGGGCTGGGTGTGTTGTGGAGGGGCGCTTTCTTCTGCATGCTCTCTGGGTTTTCTCCCTGTGATCTCGCTGTCTGCTCTGCTGTGGTGTTGGCTTGATAAAGTCACCCCCTCCAAAGCTTTTGCCCTGATAGAGCGCTTCCCTCAAGGCTGCAAGGACCCTGGGAATCCTTGATGTTCCTGTGAACAAACGACCCCTCCCCCATTCCCTCTTGCAGGCCTCCTGGGGTCCCTGATCACAGTCTTTCGGTTGGGGGGGCAACAAATTTTTCTCTTACCCTGTTCCACCTCCTCTGAGGGGGCCTCCAACCTCTCTGCCCTCTAGCATATGGCTTCATGGGTCTCTCTGACGTTTTTTGTGTTGTGTCTGGATGTCCTCTGTTGGAGTATGGATGTCTTTTTTGTTGTATGTTGGAGGGGTGAGATTACCCGGAAAGGTCATCTGCCATGATGCTGACATCACTGTCACTCACCCTTTTAATGACTCCATTGTTTACAAAGACCCTGAGAGAAATGGCAATAGTGAGGCAGTAGGGTGGAATGATTTTTTCCCTTCCTCTCTTCTCTGCTAAACTGTGATTAACTAAAGGAACACTCCCAACAGAATTTATAGGTTCTAATATAATTTGCTAAGAAATATTTTTTCTTGAGTTGGTATTCAGCTATTTCCCATTAAAAGTAAAGTGAAAATATTGTCACAATTTTCTAAGTATACTTTATGAAATGTCTCTTTTAATATACTTTTCTCCCAACCTAGTATATTTTTGTTGTGTGATTTAGCTTGTCAAGAATGAATTTGATCGAAAGTTAAAGAAAATCTAACTGTATAAGAAAAATAATAAAACTATAGTATATTAATTCTGGAAAAGACAGATATCTGGTCAGAGATATTAGGCCAACTCGTCTTGGTGTTGTTATCATCAGCTTCTATTAAAATGTTCTTTTACATGCTTTAGTAATATCTCATTTATTTTTCATGTCTGTTCCATTAGGCAGATATTATCCCACATTTTTACAGCTAAGGAAACTAAAGCTTAGTAATAGTGATACAAATTAATTATAGAAACTATGTGCCAAACAGTGTTCTAAAAGCTTTACATGTGTTATCCCACTTGAACAGGGTCGTACGTTTACCATTTTACAAACAAAGCACTCCATGGTGGTGCTTTAACAGGGCTAGTTTGACTCCAGCCTACATCATTGTTTTTTGAAAGCCTTTTCTTTTTGCTGGGAGAGATTCACCCTGAGCTAACGTCTGTTGCCACTCTTCTTTTTTTTCCCCTCCCCAAAGCCCCAGTACCTACTTATATATTCTGGTCCTTCTAGTTCTTCTGTGTGAGTTGCCTCTACAGCGTGGCTACTGACAGGCAAGTGGTGTGGTTCACAACTGGGCCAAACCTGGACACCGAAGCAGAGTGTGCCAAAGTTTAACCACTGTGCCGTCAGGGCTGGCTCCCAGCCTTCATCTTCTTAATTCCAGGGCTTCAGATCTGAGTTTTTCTAACTCTCAATCCATTATGCCTATCTTTTTTATCCACAGAATATTTCCTCCACTCCTAACTCCAATACTTTAGCTTAATGATGAATACATTTTAGTTTTGTAATACTTTGAGTATTCTAGTGTTTTCACCCTATTTCTTTATTTGATCTTAAGGAGGCAGGGCAAGTTTTATTTATAAGTAAATTAAAGTTCAAAAGGGGGAAACGACGTTTGAACTTGATATAGCTGAGGAAGGAGACTCCACGCCTTTAAACTTCCAGTTTGGGTCTTCCTCCTGCATTGCTTTAACGTCTGTTTACCCGTTGCCGTTGAGGCTGCTGTGGCCAGATGTAACTTTCATTACGTGGACGAGTGACGGTGGTAGACACTCCCCACTTCTCATCTGGTCTGATCCTTAGAACAGCGTATGATGGTGAATGTGATTATAGGCTCATTTTACAAGTGGGGAAAATGAGACTTGAGAGGGTAATGAAATGACTCATGTCACTTAACTGGTACACGGCAGGATGAGAATTAGAACGTAGGTCATTTTGGTCTTTTAATCTATGGTCTTACCTATATATCATGTATTCTTAAAAATAATTTGCTCAAGTTGTATCTCACTGCCATTGCTGCTAACAGAGAAATATTTTATTGTGTATACCTGCAACTTCTTTGTGGAAAGAGCTCCGCCAGACTTACAAACTAAAGTCTTCTTGGATCTAGCAAAGTGTATTACAAATTTGAGTTCCTGTAAACTTACTCACAATTCCCTTTCCCTACAGTCATTCCTAGATTTCTGGATATTCTCTACAAGTGTCTAAAGAGCATTACTTTGTACTAGTGATTTCTCAGATGTTGCCAGTGAAAATCAAGCTTATAAGGGGAATGTTTAAAAGTGTTATCTTTCTTCAAAAATATTATAAAAGTAATATATGCTGATTGTAGAAAATTAAAAATGTGCAGAAGGTTAAAAAGAAAAAAGTAAAAGACCTTTTACTTTTCCCCAGTACCTGCAATTTTGTTATTTTAAAGGAAAGCACTATTGAGGATTTCAGGTATTTTCTAATAGAAATTCTGTATGCATTTAAGATTGTATGTATGCACATATATGTGCAAGTACATACGTTTATATCTGCATACATACATATATATAATATCACGCACGCATACATATGTACATACATTTGGGGAGCTTTTTGAAAGCATAGATATCTGGGTGTTCACCTATAGCTGCTGAATCACATTCTAGGGAGAGTAGCACCCTCTGTTTTATAAAGCTCCTAGGTGATGTTTGTGCATCCACTCCAGACCACCGCTTGTGAGTATTGTTCTGCACTGAATAATTTTCTCTCCACTTACTCTGTAAAGCTATTATTGGCATATCTCCTTTCATCCTCTGGATTTCTTTATTACATAAGTATTCAGAATACTTAAAAATATGTTCTTAAAAGTTAGAAGAGATTAGTGGTTGGTGTGAGACTATAAAATGGTAGTATGAGGGAATGCCTTTATGGTGTTAAAACAGTTCTATATCTTGAATGTGGTGGTTGTGCCGTGAATCTAGACGTGTGATAAAATTGCATGGGACTACACACACACACAAGCATACACAAGTGATTGTGTGTAAAAACTGGTGAAATCTGAGTGATATCTTGCTTTCAATATTGTACCGTGGTTACGTAAGATGTTTGCATTGGAGAAGAGCAGGTGAAGGGTACAGAGAGCTACTCTATATTATTTTTGCAGCTTCCTCTGAGTCTATAATTATTTCAAAACTAAAAAATATTTTTAAAAGGTTAAACAGCATGTAAAATGTGAATATGCTTGTTTTCTTTTCTTCCTTTTACGTAAGATTTCCTTTTCTCTCCTCATAAATAACTACTGATAATAATTTGGTTGTACCTTAATATTTGTTTATTTAAATACAGTGGCTTTCATCCTTTTTGGGGGAATCTTTCTGTTTCTGTGGGAAGATGATGGAACTGTGGAGCCTCTCTACATAAAAATACTTGGTAAAGTTTTTATTCATTCTGAAGTTATAACTCAGCAGCAAGATAGTCATGACTTAAGCATCCTCTTTCTGTTTCCACGTGAACATCGTAAACAAAGGCAAGAGTTAAGTGACAAATGGAAAAAATATTTGTGACTTCACAGCTCCATTTTTTTTTTAACTCTTCCTATTTTCCCCACTGTTCTGATGTCATACAGATATCAAAGTTTCCTATAAGTGTGGTTCCCTTTCGGGCTCTTCTCTGTTCCATTTGTCAGTTTGTCTATCTTTGTGCCAGCACTTCACTGTGTTTATTATTATAGCTTAATAAGTCTTGATATCTGGTGAGACACGTTTGCCCTCCATAAGCCAGACGTGTTCTTGCTGTTTGACCCTGTGCACTTTCATATATGTGTTATAATCACCTAGTTGCCTTTAAAACATTATTCTGTGGGATTGAAATTGAATTGAATCTATGAATTAGTTTGGAGAGAATTTACATCTTCACTGTATTAAATCTTCCTATCCACAAACATAATGTATCCATTTCTTATGTCTTCTTTAATATCTCCTAATAAGTTTTTATAAATTTATCTTTAAAGGTCCTGCGTGCTTCTTGTTAGATTTATTTCAAGATACTTGGTAGTCTTTGATTCTGTTACAGAAAGTTTGTTTTATATAATTACCTGTTCTGTTTGTTTTGTGCTAGTTTGTAGAAATACAACTGACTCTTGTATATAGATCTTATATTCAGCCATCTTGTTAAATTCTGTCATTTCTAACAATTTGTGCATATTTGGGTTTTCTGTGTAAATTGTCATAATCTGTAAATAATGATAGTTTTGCTTTCTCCTTTTCTGTGTGTGTGCTAGAACCTCCAAAGCAGTGTTGAAGAGAAGTGATGAATAGTGAGCATCCTTATCTCATTCCTGCTTTTAAAGGTTACATGTGTAACATTTCCTCATTTAAGATGATGCTTCCTCTAGTTTTTTAATAGATATTCTTTATCAGAATGATGAAGTTAAGTTGAATTGGTTTGAATCTTATAAAATGACTTTTCCATTTCTGTTGAGTGATCATATGGGGTTTTTTAATTAATCTGTTTATGTGGTGAATTACATTTATGGATTTTCTAATATTAAACTATCCCTTGCATAACTGGGATAGAACCCAGTTGGTTGTTGTCTATTATAATTTCTCTACTTTGTTGAATTTGATTTGCTAATATTTTATTTAGAATTTTGCATCTATATCCATGAGTGGAATGGGCCTGTAATTATTTTTTCTCATATTGTCTTTGTCTGGTTTTGGTATCAGGCTCATCCTTTAAGGATGAATTAGGGTATTTCCCCTCTTTTTCTTTTTCGTAGAAGAGTTTGAATAAAATTTGGATGATCAATTTCTGAGTATTTAGGAAAACTCCCTGCAAAGTGTTCTGGGTCTAGGGTTTATTTTTAAGAATTTTTTTTTAATCAGATTTTTAGCACTGCTGAAGTTTTTTCAGTAGTCTTAAGACTAGTCAAACTTGTATTTCTTCTTACATCAGTTGTGAATTATCTTTTCAGAATTGGAAAGCAGGTGTTGACAGTATTCTCCTTAAAAAAAATTTCTGAGTTGAAGTAATTTTAGATTTACAGAAGATTTGCAAAGCTAGTATAGAGAGTTCCTGTACCCCCTTCACCTTACTCCCTAATATTACCATCTTACAACCCATGGTGTATTTATGAACACTGGTACAATACTGTTAGCTAAAGCACAGGCTTCATTTGCATTTCCCCAGTTTTTTCTGTCCAGGCTAAGTCACCACAATGCACTTGGCTGTCATGTCTCTGTGGTCTCCTTCACTCTGTGAGAATTGTTGGTCTTTCCTTGTCTTTCATGACCTTCACACTTTTTTTAAAGAGTAGTGGTCAGGCATTTTGCAGAACGTCTGTTAGTTTTAGTTTGGTGTTTTCTCGTGATTAGACTGAGGTAATGGATTTTGAGGGAAGAATACCACATGGTAATGTGCCCTTCTCTTCATAGAATTTCAGGAGTAAAGGATATCAACGTGACTTCTCACTTGGGATCTTAATATTAATCACTTGGTTAATATATTGTTTCCTTTTTAATCCTCATCTGGAATAATGTTTTCATTCATAATATTGCTTATTTGCATCTTTTTTTCTTGATCACTTTTAGAGGTTTGTGTATTTCCTTGAATTTTTTTTCAAAGGACCGGCTTTGGTCTTAGTTGATCTTCCCTATTTTATCTTTCTTTTCTGTTTCACTATTCTGCTCTTATTTATTTTTTTCCTTCTGGGAGACAAGAGTGTTTTCAGATTGGGCTGGAATGGGTGCAGACTCCTTAGGTAGGGGCAGGCTTAAAAACCTTTAACCAAAGTATTTTTTGCTGTAAGCTGACATATTCATTCATGGTGTTGAGATAGGGTTGCACAGTGTGGGGGTTGAGACAGGGTTTCTAATGCGAGGCCATACCTTTCTTTTACAGCGAATACAATTTCTGATATTTAAAAATTGTTTTCTATGTGGTGATCTCAGTTAAATGAAATGAATTCGTAATTTACTTGACATATTGTAGAGCTGTGTTAGAGAGCGATTAATGATTTTTTTAAACGTTTAGGAATAACCGTAGGAAACAGTAGGTGAATAACTCTGCCCGTACTTCCTGCTCCAGGTGATGAGATTTATTTTTTTAAAGAGAACAATTAGGGATAAGAAGTAAAGTAAGCTTAAAACTGATTGAAAATTACGAGGTTTCAAATGCCAGAGTGGAGTGATTTGTTCCTCAGGGAACATCTTTACACACTTCTGTGATTTGCCTGCCAACTGTTTTCCGTTTGATGCTAAAAGGGTTTTGTCCCTATAGTAAATCTAAATGAGAGTGTTAACCATACCCATCTTATATTGCTGCTGTTAAGAAGAAATGAGGTGTTTCCTACATTAACCAGAGTGCTCGGAGCGTGATGCCATAATAAGCGCTCAGTAGAATTTGCTCTGTCCAAGTGAAAACTCCCCATAGTGACTCCCTGCAGGCAGCCCAACTGGGGAAGGTGCTCTTCTTTAGACACATGCTTACGCAAACCTTGTCAGCTCAACTCAACCGTTGGACTCTTGCTAATGGATGTGATTAAGTGTATCTGTTATTCTTCCAATTTGCAGTATATTTGTCAGGTTGAAACTGCCTTTTGGTAGATCAAGTTTTTTTCATCCTTGGACGTTATGCTATTTTACTTTCCTGGGACTGATCGCAAACTTGACACAGTATTCATAGAATATTGAAAATATTCAGAAAAATGATCCTCAGCCTTTATAGTCTTTCTTATTCTTTCTTCATTCCTTAGGTCTTGATTCCTGACTTCCACCTCTTTTAAAATTTTAAGCAACCCTCTCTGAATCATTTGTATGAACCACAGTTAGACTGGAAATCGGGATTCTCGTCTTCTTAACATACTCCGTTGCCTGAGTACATTGCCTCTTTGGGTCCCTTCACTGACAGATAGGGAGGTTGGAGCAGCTGATCTTTGGAGGCCCCTTTCAGCTCTCAATTTCTGATTTCCAATGTAGAGTTTTATAGGAGGTCTAATTAGATTTAAATTTAAGAAAGCAAATATCATAAGTAGGATGACAATAAAGCATGATATTATATAGAAATATTCTGTGACAAGAGACTAATGAATTGCCTAGAGCACTAGGAAAAGTAGACTGAAAAAGATGAAAGGAAGGGGAAAGAAGATTATGCAGTGGAAAGGCTTCAGAGCAGAGACTGACGACAGGCCATCAATCCCTAGTAGATAGACCTGGTTTTGCTCCTGCTTGGTTGGTCTCGCTTAGTGCCAGAATTATTTAGGTAGTCTGAGAGGTTATTTTTATCATAATGGCCATTCGTTGCTAAAAGAAAAGACATGTATCTTTCCTAGTTCTTAAATGCAATTAGCACTTAGCACATTGTTTGCCCTGAGAGAGTCAACATGTATGAGACCCTGCTGCTGGAAAACCGTGTGCCAGCCGCTGTTTCCATCTGCTTAGCCCTGGGCTTCTGGGCACTTGTCCTTCACTGAAATGCTTGCCTCCACCACACAGGTGGTTATCTGATCCTAGTAAGATAGCTCTTTTCCTACAATTTGGGTTAGATAATCCCTACCTCATTTAATTTTGTAATTATTATTTTTCTTTTTTTTACCAAAGTAATATACTTTCTCACTCTTTGGCTGCGTAGTCTTAGACCCATCAGTAGATGCATTAATTTGGTGAGTCCCTTTAGAGAAAACGGCACTTCCTGATGTAACTTTGGCTGTGTGAAGGTACATTGTATGCTCTACCACCACCTGCATCTCCAGGAGTTGTTGTATATAATCACACGTAGAGTTGTCCTTCTTTTTCTTATTGTAAGAGAAATATAAGGTCATAAAGATTCCCCAATCCCCAGGTCATGTGTCAGCCTTCTGTGAAGATTTCAGAATACTGAGGGCCATCTCACCTTTAAAGAAGTAAAGTTATCGGTCAGGCTAAAGAAGGATCTTTGTTGTGTGAAATCTAAATGTCCCACTAAGTGACAGATCAAGAATGCTGAAATGCTCAGTCAACCGTATTCAGGTTTTCATGACTTTTGGAAAAAGTTCTAATTGGGTGGAGCCAGGGGATCCCTGCAGGAAGGACAAAAAGAAGGCCTTACAGGACACAGATAGAAAAACAAGACAGCAACGCGGAGTGATGTAAGGGGAGCAAGGGAAGAGCTCTTGGCCTAAAGACCACGCATCCTCTGCTCTTCAGATACAGGCTGGGACCAGGCTCCTTTTGCTTAATTGTAAATGCTGTAGGAATGGGAATCCCACTGTCTGGATTTGCCAGTCACTGCATGAGGCACAGCTAGATATGGCCCTTTGTCTGTATTTCCTGCAAATTGGCAGTCCTAGGACTTAGACTCAAGTTGGTTACCTCTGGCAAAACCAGCTCTTTTGTTCTTTCATAATTGTTCTTTCACTCTTTTTTTGATGTAAGCAACCACTGATGCTGAATACTGACGTCTTTTAGTTTGTTGAAATTTGTAAAACTGCATCACTTTAATTCTGCCATTTTTTCATTTATTTTCTGAAATAATTTTATGAAGACATGTTTCCCTCATCTGCTAATCGTTTACCCAGTGGTAAAGTTCATATAGGAAAGGCAAAATAACTGCTTGTTTCTTTCCTTTTCTTTACCCACTTGTCAAGATAATGAATTGGTTTGCTGTCATCCTCAGAAAGTGACCAATTAGCTTTTTACCATATGTCATGATGAATTTATAGACTTAAATATATTTGTTTTTTTTCTATTTGTTGTCTGATTTTATTAAAATGTAAATTGCTTCTCTTTGGTTATATGGGGCCAGAGCCTTTTTGATATGATCCTAGTCTCCTTGATAACTTTCGTGCTGTCTAGTATGTCAGGAGCTCCCAGACTTATCTTGTGCATTTTCTTTACCAGACCTGGTAATCAGCTACTCAGTGAAAAACTTAGTTCTAAATGATACATAAAGACATTCTAGGAAAACTGAATATTCCAGATCCTTTCTTCAGTGTTCCTCTTCACAGAGGTAATTCCTGTTATCATTTGGTTGACTGTTTTTCCAAACCTTTTCCTATGAATTATGTCTATGTACAGAAATAAATACAATACAGAATATTGTTTTGTTTTCTTTTTAATGTGATTTTTCTAACTTTTGAAACTCAATGATATTTATACTTAACTTTTTTTAAATTCAGTTACATATCTTGCTAGTTTTTCTATGTTAGTACATAGAGATCTACTTCATTCTTTTTAAACTGCTACATAACATTTTGTATGATTCTACCCCATTTTATTAAGCTCTTCTCCTCGTGATGTATATTAGGTTGTTTCCAGTTTTTCCACTAATGCAGCTCTTGCTTCTGTTGTGCACATGCGCAGATGCTTGTTTGGAGTCACAGACTGTGTGCGTTTAGAGTGTTGCCCATTTGCCCACTGAAGTACCTGTTATTCCACAAGCAGGGTCTGAGAAGACCTGTTTCTCTACCACTCACCGATACTTGATGTTATCAAATCTTGCCAATCTGAGGGTGACACGTTTCCTTGATTTCCCAGTGCCTTTCTCAGGTGAGAATGGGGATGCCAAGGAGGCGCTCTCAGGTGAGTGCTGCTTCAGTCTTCTGGGTACAGAGGTTACCCTTCCTCCTGGGGCGCCACCTCCTCTCAGGCACCCCTCATACTGCTCCAGTGGGGACACGCACACAACTGCTGCTTGTTGCCTGGCTTCAGAGGCGGCTTGTTCTGATAACTTAGCTGGTTTTATCAACCTTTGTGAGCCATCCAGCTTTCAGTGTATGCCACTTCTTGCCTGTCTTCCTCCACTCTCATCCCGCCCTCTCCTTGTAGCAGTTCTTTCTCTTGTGCATTTTGGTCCATAGGTTTATTTTTCTACACTATCTAGTCTTCTTTCCATCTTTTTTCAACTGCTACAAGACCAAGGGCTATTGCCAACATTTAAGTATTAAAAAGTACCCTTCCTGTCATTTCTCAGATCTAGAGTGGGAGCAGGAGGCTGCATTTCGGTTACTAGAACTCTATTCTCATTTTAAACATAGGAGGTAAGTGAAGGTTCCACTGCACATCAGTCACACATCAGTACCAGGACTTTTGAGGGTTCCAGCCTAACTTCTAATGACCATCACAAACCTGGTCTGCTACCTGAGTTAAATGCTCAATTAGTTGGCTTTAAAAGCCTTGATTTTTAAAATCATAGTCAGTGCTTTTTTTGTCTCCTAGCTTTATTCTCCTCTCTAATATATTGAAAATGCTTCCGTTTTGCTCCTATTAGTACTTAAAATACTAGCTAATGTTTGCTGATTGTTTACTTACGTACCAGGCACTGTGCCACGTGCCTTCTTGGATTATGGTTAATTTTACCACATCCTCATGAAGTGTAGGTACTTTTATTACCCCCACCTTACAGAAGAGGAAACCTCTGAGTACTAAGAAGTTAAGCATGTGCCAAGGTGACAACATATTCATGCAGCCAGAACTCAAGCCCAGGCGGTCTGACGCCAAAGTCCTAGTCTTGAGGGCTGTGCTGAACTATTCCTTTTAGTTTCCATCGTCCCAGCTGAGTGCTTTTATTATCTTGGTAATTTCACTATGATTGTTGTAGGCATTTTCCACACAGTCCTCTAAAGATCAAATAATAAGCCATATTTCTAAAAGTTCTGCATATTCTTTTCTCAGGGCTCCTCTCTTGGGACCACTGTTCTTAGAGGAGACCAGAGTTTAAGATGACCAATCTAGGCATTGCTTTTGTGTATTACTAACTTAGCATCGTTTCACAGTTTATCTTCCTTATCTGTCAGCCTAATAGAAATGCAGTACATTTATAATGATTTTGTGTAGTACTTTTTGTGCAGGTATAAAAATATGTGATCTTAAAGATTGAATCATTGTGCGTAAGAGTTTTTGAGTTCAGATGTGATTCTTATAGGGAGGACAACTTAGTTATTAAGTACTAGGAATATCAGTGTTTTTTCTAGGCAGTACTTTACTTGTTTCTAGCTTATCTGGGCCTTTTGGAATCAGAAACAAACGGCAAGAGGCCTGAGAATAGCAAGAGAGAAAGTTTTTCTGGAGCTGAGCAGGGACAATAGGATTTGGTCATGAAAAGAATTTTAGGCAACCTGATTTCCCAAATATTCAGGTATTCTTCATTCTTGATTGATTTTCATTTTGTCCTAGGCAAAATTAAAAAGAAAAAAAGTGATGTGTTCCAAATAGATAAGATAGGTTAGATCATTATTTCACCAGATTGAATTTGGGCTTAATAGGGAACTATTGGAAGGTGAGCAGAGGGAACGAGCTCGCTGAGTGTGACCTTGTGTCAACTCATTGTTCTCATTAGTGACATCAAAATGTGGACTTTGTATCTAAGATTCTGTGACTGAAGAATTGCTGTAGCCATGTTAACTCATGTACAAAGCCTTTCCCCAGAATCTGCAGATAATTGAAGGAAGGATGCAGGGGTTAGAGGGATGCAGAGGCTGGGAGGGGCGTCAATGTAGAAAGGTAAGGGCCTCAAGACTTCTCTTAAACATTAGGAAATCTCTGCATCCTGCAGGAAAGAGCAAGAAGCTTTTATTAGAGAATGATGATAATAATTTTCTGTGCTCTCTGTGTAAAAATAATTATTAATTCAAAGAAAAAGCTATGTTAAAGTGAGGTGGAAGTAGCCAGTAGGAAGGTAAGTCTCTGACTGCGTCATGGTTTGATTCGAGTCTTAGTCCAGGAGGCAGAAGCTCCCAGCATAGGGCCGGCGTGCTTCCCTGTGGCTTTAGACAAACTGCTTTTTCTATTTCATTTTCCTATTTCTGTCATTAGAAAGGCTAATATTCACCTCCATTTCTTATCGTGATTAAGACTTGCATCACAGTCGTGCGTAAGTAGGAACTTACCAAATGTCAGATGAATAATTGAGATGATTGTAAAGGAATATAGAAATACCAAAACACATCTCACTAAATTTATAAATAAATACTTTTGTGCTTGAATGGAAAGCCACTCAGCAGCTCTAGCAATCTCTTAGAGAGAGAACAACAGGTGTTAGTCATTTCAGTGAGCGATACGTTATACAGAGTGTACCATTCAGGAGTGCATACCATCACATTCTACAGGCATACCTGGAGTGGGTCAAAGACAATTTCTCAAACCAGATCCTCTAATAATGCAGTTTGTGGCAAGTGAAATTCAAATATTCTTAACCACTATTAAAAGCCTTGAACTGATGGGCTCATATCTGAAATGAAAGAAGTATCATCTTAGTATCAACGTACTATCTTTAATTTTACAACCAAAGCTTTTATTTATTGAAATGACATGTAGTGTGTACATTATGCTGTGATATATAAAAATTATTTTTAAGCATCATGCATACATTGACCTTTAAAATGCTTTATAATTTATTTAGACCAGTAGATTAAGCAGCAAATTTTGGCATACATTGGCATATTTTCATAGATAATGTATATTCTCAAGAATATTTTGTGTTATACCTTGTTCTAGTGATCGTGGTGGAGAAGACCCAAACCAGAAAGTAATCCATGGGGTTATTAACTCCTTTGTTCATGTTGAACAGTATAAGAAAAAATTCCCCTTAAAGGTAAAAAGCCTCCTTTAAAAACATAAATAATCAGACCTTTAATTTCTTAAATTACTTGTTCTAATTTTTTAAATATGATTTTAATTGATTTATTTAGTTTTATCAGGAAATCTTTGAGTCTCCCTTTCTGACTGAAACAGGAGAGTATTACAAACAAGAAGCTTCAAATTTATTACAAGAATCAAACTGTTCACAGTATATGGAAAAGGTAAGAGAGAAAACAAATTATGTTAAATGCATCATCTGTTATATATCAGGCATGGTTTTATTTCACATCCGTTTTCTTAGTTAATGTATGTTTTTGTTGGAAAAAGTTTCTGTTCGTTTGATCATTACTCTGAGTTATAGTTAATGTACAACACCTATTGATAAATCATTGTTCTTGGTATAACATTTTCCATGAGAAAAAGTGCTATTCCAATTTTCATCATGGTTGATGCTTTCTGATATTCTTGATTACTTCATTGCTTGTCTTTAAAATTGATATATGTAGTTGGCCCTCCGGATCTGCAGATTCCGCACCCACAGATTCAGCCACCCGCAGGCCTAGAGTAGTTGAGTCTGTATTGAACATGTACAGGCTTTTTTTGTCATTATTTCCTAAACAATACAGTATGACAACTATTTACATGGCATTTACATTGTATTAGGTGTTATAGGTAATCTAGAGAAGATTTAAAGTATAGGGGAGGATGTGCATAGGTTACATGCAAATACTGTGCTGTTTTATATGAGACTTGAGCATCTGTGGATTTTAGTATTTACTGGGGTCCTGGACCCAGTGCCCTGGGAGTACCAAGGGGTGACTGCATTCACATTCCTGGCAGAATCATTAACTGTATTTTGTGCTCATTAGATAGGGATTAGGATAAGTGTAAAAGCTAGATGTTTGGGTTTTTGTCTTCATTCCTTTAAAATGAAAGGAAAACTATAATAATTGTAGTACTTAGGTCACTTGTCTGGTCTAAGTTTTTAGAAGTCTGAGAAAAACTTCCACAGAAAATTTTGATTTAATTATTAAACCAACATACATTGATTGCCGTATTTAAAATTCCATGTATATTTTCTCAGTAAAAGAATAGTCATAGTAGAAATTCAGTCATCATACAAGATATACTAGAAATTTTAACTAGATTTTTTCATCTGCAGTGTTGGATTTCAAGTGTTTTATTATAGGATGATTTTTGTTAGTTTGTTTAGCCAAGCAAGATAAAACATTGTAAGTGGAATAGGTGTAGTATGGCCTCCCCTAGAACATTGGTCCAGAAAACTTACTGACACACTGTTAAATACTCCACAAAGCCCAGGTCTAGAAGTCTGACTTGTTTAATGCCCTTCCTGCTGTTGTCACTAATTAGCTCTGGGACCTTGAGTAAGTCATCTGGGACATTCTTCGTCTATTAAGTTCAAGTCATGCTAAGTCCCTGGTTCTTAGCTCTTAGCCCTTTTTGCGTCTCAGACTCTTATTAAAGGTTCTAGATCCAGTCCTGGAAAGTGCACACAGAGTATCAGTGATGCATATACTCCTCATTATATCTGGCTCTCAAAAGAGGCCGTAGGCAAACATATTGTATAGTTCTGCTTAGATGCACCATATAATAGATTAGAACCATATAGTGGATTAGAAATTATTGGGAGGAGAGAGTGGAAAGTTATTGCTAAATGGTTGCAGAGTTTTGTTTGGTATGATGAAAAAGTTGTGGAAATACACAGTTGCACAACATTGTGAATGTGATTAATGCCACTGAATTGTTCACTTAAAAATGATTAAAATGGGAAATTTTGTGTTATGTATATTTTACCACAATTTAAAAAACACTAGTAATGTAATATACAAAACCCATTAAATCGTATACTTTAAATGGGTGAATTATACGGTATGTAAATTCTATCTCAAACAGTTAAAAAGAGGGTCACTGGAAATTATGTTTGGAAAATAGTGTTTATAAGAGTAATTCATTTAATTAGCAGACTAATGTAGCCTTCTTACTTTCCTTTCAGAATCTTTCCTCTAGTTTTGGCCTTTTCCCCCAGCTACAAGTGGTGTTATAGGTATTTGAAGCCCTGCATTGAGACACTCCAATCTTGTCTATCTTTCTCTTGATATGCACCCCAGCCCCCCACCGCCCCAGTTGTCATTGTCTTATTTTTTTCCTTGTCTCATTTTCCCTCAGCTCCCTCAGGCCCACACTCTAACTCCTGTCACATTTGGCTAATCCATAAACAGATTAAAGCCATTTATAGTATGGCATAATCCTTTTAAGGACTATTTTTATTTTAAAGGACAAACTTGTTGACCAAAATGACTCCTTAAGTTGATGAAATACATGGTGAACACCTTTTAGTCTCGAGACCTTCTTGCCCACCTCTGGTTTCTGTGACTTTGCTCTGAACTCCTGGCTCCATAGGGTGGCACAGCAGGAAAGATAGGACTGGGAGTCTCTCCTTAGTCTTGACCCTCATTGTCATCCAAAGATGTCTGAGAGGTATCCATGAATGAGTGTCACTTCCCCTCCCGACATCCCCTTCTCATGCCCAGGCAAACTCAGCTGTGTTCCTCAAAGGCTTAAATGTACATAGTTCCCTGGGACCAGTTAAGTTCAGAAACTAGTTACATAGCTTCACATTAAAGAATGTTTTCATAGTCTAAACATTTGTGTGTCTGTGTGCTGTGTTAGCATGATTTTCATTGCTAATGTAGTTTTGTTTTGAAGTGGGAATTGGCCAAATTCTCAGGCTATTATTTTTATTAGATGGTTCTTATTAATGTTTATGAGTGTATTGTTTGTAGCTCCGTGCTTTTTCTACAGGATAAGCTTTAATAAAGGTCTTGATAGACATATTGACTCTGACTAAATATATTTTGACTTTCAAAAATTTTAATGAAATCTTTAATGTGATAGTTAACTATCATGTACATACTGTTTACCTTTACGTTTTATAAGAAGAGGAACCAACATAAAATAATTAAATTAATCTACTTGATCTAGTTGTAAATTGTTTTTAGTTTGATAATTAAATATTCATAAAGTGACCACTTGTTCTAGTTTTTAATAATGTTTAGCCACTTTTCCTGTTGCATGTTAGATTGTCTATATAATAGGGTGATCACAGTTGATAAATGAAGACAAAATGCAGACCACTTAACTTTAGTCCTTATTCATAAGACTGTGGTGGAATGCAGATAATAGCTAGGAGCTTAAAGGAAAATTTTTTAAACCATAAAACTGGTTTATGGACTGTGGGTTTAAATTGGTTATGCAATCCTTATTTGTTACCCGTCTGTGTTTCAATGAGCCGTTAAAATTAGGCTACCTAAGTTACTTACTGATATTACAGGGGCTTTTTTCATAGTAGTTCATGACTGTATGTATGTATTTCTAAAGGTTCTAGGTAGATTAAAAGATGAAGAAATTCGATGTCGAAAATACTTGAACCCAAGTTCATATACTAAAGTCATTCATGAATGTCAACAACGAATGGTGGCAGACCACTTACAGTTCTTACATGCAGAATGCCACAATATCATCCGACAAGAGAAGAAAAACGGTAAGTGACACGAAACGTAAATGTGAACAGAAATTAAATTCTAAACCCACTTTTTAGTCATCTTCAAGCTACCTTAGATTTCAAGCATATTTTAGTAATAGTCTCTGAAATATATGATATACCTTTTTACAGATTATTAACCTATTTTAAAAGACTTTTGGAAAACTATCTTCAAAGTGTATTCTAAAGTCAAAAGAAAAACTGGGAAAATGTTTGCACATTTTTATATATCACAGGGGCTAATTCCTTCATACATGAAGAGCTTCTAATAAGCAGTAAGAAAAATGACAAAGAATGTGAAAAGGAAATATAAATAGATTTTAAATATATGGAGATGCTCAATCTTGCTCAAAATAGGGGAAATATAAAATAAAACTACAATGAGATGCTAGCAATAAGCAGTGAAAAAATGGAATTTTTTAGAAAAAGAGAAAATAGCATTAAGAATTTTCAAATAGCAGGGAATAAATGTAACAAGATATGTGCCAGACCTACACAGAAAGCTAAACATTATTGCAAGAAGCATTGATTTATGGATCTAGGGTAACCTACTCAAAGCTGAAGACTTTTGTTTAGTTCTGAAAGTTTTACTTTTAGACTAAGAGGTCTGAATTACCACGATGGGGAGACTTTGCGGGATAGCATGACGTAAACCACAGTGATTAAGACAGTGAGGCATCGGTGCAAGGATGGACAAATAGACCAGTGGAATAAAATAGAGCCTAGAAGTAACCCATGCATGTGTAGATAGTTGATTTAAGACCAAGGCGGCACTGTAGAGCAGTGAGTGAAAGAGTATTTTCAACACAGAGGGCTGAGTTACTGCATATTCACTTGGAAAAAACGTGAAATTTGATCTTTACCCTCAGACACCATATACAAAATCTGTCAATTCGTTGTAGGCTTTTGATCTAAATGTGAAGCAGTAACACTTCTAGAAGATAATGGAGGAGAATAACTTCGTGGCCTTGAGGTAGGGAAAGATACTTTAAGTAAGACACAAAAAGTACTAACCGCAAAGGAAAGATTGATCAAGTGGATTGCATTAAAATAAAATCTTTGGATCATTAAAAGACCATTAAGACCGTTGGATCATCAAAAGAGCATCAAAAGACAGGCATAGGGTAATACATTTGCAGTGACTGAAAAAGGTGTGTGTCTAAAATGTAAAATGGTCATGAAATTAGAACAGCACTGCAGAGTAGAGGCTATCCAGATCATCACTAAACGAAAAAAGGCACTCAATCTTATTAACGTAGGGAAATGTAAATTAAAACCATACTAAGATATTAATACTCATGTTCTGATATAAAAGTAAAAAGACTGAGAATAGTGAGTGCTGAGAAGCAAGTGGAGTGGTGGGGATTTTTATACACTGGGCTGAGAGTGTAAGCTGGTGCGACCACTTTGAAAAACTGACGTTGACATAAGCTGAATATATGCACATCTTATGATCTAGCCATTTCTCTCCCAGATATATATAACCCCTCCCCCAAAAGGCATGCACATATGTGCAAAAAGATGTGTACAAGAATGTTCATAGTTGGGGCTGGCCCCGTGGCCGAGTGGTTAAGTTCGTGCGCTGCGCTGCGGCGGCCCAGGGTTTCACTGGTTCAGATCCTGGACGTAGACATGGCACTGCTCGTCAGGCCACGGTGAGGTGGCGTCCCCTATGCCACAACTAGAAGGACCTGCAACTAAGATATACGACTATGTACGGGGGGGATTTGGGGAGATAAACGAGAAAGAAAAAAAAAAGAATGTTCATAGTAGAATTATTTGTTAAATAGCCCCAAACTGGAAACAGTTCAAATATCCAATAGCTGTAGAATGGATCAAGTACAGTATATTCATACAATGGAATGTTACAGAGGAGTGAAAATGAACAAATTACAGCTACATACATATATACATACATACCTACATACGTAGATGAACCTTATAAACATGTTGAACAAAAGAAACAAACATGAAAGAATTGTATGACTCTATTTTTATAAACAGTACAAAACAGGCAAAACTAATCTGTGGTTTAGTAGTCAAAAGAATGATTACCTTTGCATAAGAACAAGAGAAGTGGCCGGCCCTGTGGCATAGTGGTTAAGTTCAGCGCGCTCAGCTATGATGACCTGGCTTCGCAGGTTCAGATCCTGGGTGCAGACCTACAGCACTTGTCAGCCATGCTGTGGTGGCGACCTGTGTATAAAGTGGAGGAAGATTGGCGCATAGATGTTAGCTCAGGGCTAATCTTCCTGAGCAAAAAAAAAAAAAAAAAAAGCGAGAGGAGTAGTGATTGGGAAGAGATGTGAAGGGACCTATCTAATGTTTGTTTCTTACCCTGGGTGGTGATTATGTGGGTGTCTGTGTTCACTTGTGATAATTCATTGAGATGCACACTTTGGCTTTGTACACTTTTCTGTATGTGTGTTATACTTCAATAAAAAGTTTAAAATGAAAACTACTACACTGAGACATCGTTTTCATCTCTCAGTGGCAAAGATCAAAACATTTGATAACATGTTGGCAAGGGAGCTCCTGCTGTTGGGAGCTCTGTTTAGAAGGATCTGTCTACAAGGTTAAGCTTTGACACATCAGTCTTACTTGTAGGGATTTATACTATAGACATTCTTGCCCACATACAGGATTATTAATTGTAATATTGTAATATCAAGAGATTGGAAACAACCAAATTCCCATCACTTGTTAAGTAATTGTAACATAGCCATATAGTGGAGTGCCATGCAGTTGTAAAATAGGAGAAAACACTTTTTGTGCTGGTATAAAAAGATCTCCAAGATAAAATGATGTGTTCTGCAGTTGCAAACAATACATAAAGTATGCTGCACTGTTTGTAGAAAGGGGGCAGAAGGAAGAATGTGTGTATTTGCTGGAATGTGCATGAAGCATCTTTGTAAAGATTAAGCCTCCACAGTACTCCTCTCCTGTGGGGAGGATGACGGCGTGGTGGGACGGGTTTGGGGGATTTTCTTTGCATACTCTTGTAATTCTGCCTTTTGAACCATCTTTACCTCATACATTAAAAATAATTTTTGACTTACTTGGAAATTTAGTAATCAGATTTCTTCTTCCCCTCAGACATGGCAAATATGTATGTCTTACTGCGCGCTGTGTCCACTGGTTTACCTCATATGATTCAGGAGCTGCAAAGCCATATCCACGACGAGGGCCTTCGAGCCACCAGTAATCTTACTCAGGAAAATGTGAGTTGTCTGAGGAACTGGACGATTCTTCTCTTAATCAGATTATCGTGGAGTTTTTCTTTTGACTTTACTGTTTTAAATGATCAAAGAAAAGTCCTACCATGCCAACAAATGAAACATCTTTATGAAAATGTTTTAAATCTAGAGTTCATTGGATTCCTTTTGGAATTATCAAATTCTTAGGAAATCATTGAAGAAGATAGGCTTCCTCTTAGCCACACTGATGTGTTCATTCAATAATTGTTAATTAACTTCTCACAGAAAAATATGTTTGTAGTTTCCAGATAACTGTGTTTCTATGTAACTGGCATTGATACTTAGTTGTAGTGGTAATGGTGTTAATCAATGATGTTATAGACAACTCAGAATTTGCTTTCTTTCTACATGCTCTGAATTCGGTAGCCCAGGAAGCAAATTTAGATTAACACAATCTTTCCTAAATATATGTATGCCACCCAAAATACCCAACAGTGACCCTCAGGTCCCTACTACCCATCTTTCTCAAGAGTTCCCTGCCAATCAAATGACTGTTTACAACAAAGTATCTTTTCTATCAAAGTATGTTCCTATCATCATATCTTGTTGGACCGCCTTCCTTGTTGTTACTAGTGATGGTGGACGAATAAGATAGACATGACAGGAAGTGTGACTTCTCTTTCCTAAGTAGAGCTATTTGCATATACAGTGCAGTAATTTGTGTATAGACATTATTTTTCAGGAGTATTTATTAGATGCTGATCACCTTACTTGTAGAATTATTTGCCAAAGACAAATTTTATGTCCTGCCACAGTGATGCATAAGTTTCCATTTTTGTAATACTATTAGTTTATATTATTCAGGTTTACTAGTGTGTATTATTAATTAGGTATGTTAGTTTGATTATTCATTTTATAGATTTAGGGTGTTGCGTGACATTGAACATAGAGGCATAGAGTTTAGTGTCAAGAACTGAGAGATGGAAATATAAGAGAAT